>NW_012107230.1:422574-446461 GCF_000951045.1 Mandrillus leucophaeus
CCCCACCCCCGTTCCCTTGCTTTTTCTCCAGTGGTAGACTGCTGTTTCTTGTTTGTTACTCAGTTACTCAGTGTAAGGCTCTTGGCGGGAATAGAATGGTTTCTTGGTTTTCTCGTTCCAATCTCAATATTAAGCAGGCCATATGCACCAAAGCCTTAGGGTAAGACTTTCTCAATATTCCTGCCCCCGCCCCCATAGTAACTGAACTTCTACCTTGTATCAGTGCCAGGTTCTTGGTATGAATAGGTTTCCTGTCCCATTCCCTGTAGCAGGTCCCATCCCCTGTAGCAGGTCACTTTTGTTTCTACCTCTCCTCTAACAGTAGTGATGTTTCCCTGAGACTATGCCAGGGAAGGTTTCCTGCCTTTCTCCTAGATGCAGATGGGGTTTGCTTAATATGAGAAAGGGGTCCGTGATTCTGGCATGTTATTTTTGTGCCTGTTTCTTCACAGCAGTCAGTCATCACCTGTACGCCTGTACCAGTGAGAAAGGTTCTTTTAGGTCTCCTGCCTGTATGCTTTCTCATGAACACTGAGTAGAAGCCTCTAGAGAAGAGCTGGTGAATGGTTGTGGTCTCTTCTTGTCTCCCAGGCTTGTAGAGATTCTGAACTGTCATACTAGCTCACACCCAGTCTTTAAGAATTGGTTAAAAATCTAGTTGTTTTCTTCTTACCCACTTTCATGGTAGCCATCTCTTCCTTCTATGCTTGGTCAGTTATGAAAGAGTTCATCTGTCCTGTCTCTCCTCAGAAACACTTGTTACCCTTTGAAATTCAGTTCACTTGGTTGCTTTGCAACCTCAACTCTGATGGACTAAAAAATACATATTATTTTTTAGATTATCCATTTTTTCCCTAATGTTTGTAATGGGAAGTGGTGATGTTCTGCTGTGGCTTTTAAACTGGTAAATAGACCTCTAGAGTTCATTGTCTAACTAGATCATGTTATTCCTTGTCTTTAAAAGTCCTGTACCTATCCTTTTACCTTTAGGGTGAGGCCTAAATCCCTTAGGCTGGCCTGCCAAGCCCTTTGTGATCTGACTCCTACCCATCTTGTCAGTCTGAGCTTGCACTGCAGATGTAGGGGCCTTTATATTTCATATCCGACTACATCCTAACGGTTGAAAAAAATGCTCTCTTTGTGTGTTTTATTTATCAATGCCTGAGAGTCATCTTGCAACCTGTAATGGGTATTTCCTTCTTGTAAGATGTGTTAGGATTCTGTTTGTTATCTCCCTTCTGCATATGTAAGCATAAATTGTGGTTTTATGTAAGCAACATAAGTGTTTATGTAAGTGAGGAAGGAACAATCCAACAAAACAAAATATTGTTTACAAATTAGTTCAATTATTGATGCTGTTGATCTTGGCTAGTGATTAAGATTGGCAAAGAAAATAAAATTGTTCCTGAATAGGTCTTGAAATCCTCATCTTTATCTGCCAAACCATATTGCAAATAGGGTCAGGTGTTGCATGTATTACCTAGCATTTCACAGTCAGTGTGTTTAGGTCACTGTGCTAAATATTGACTCCCTTCTAAAGTGGGTTATCTTCTGCATCCAGCAGCCTCTTCCCTTTACCTGAGGGTGCTGTACAAAAATATTATTTATAATTTTCAACATGTACCATGATGTGAAAATCTTGGGAAGCACCAGACTGGAGGATTTCTTACATCTTTCCAAAAAAATGTTATGACTATTCAGAAGTTGGGAGTAAAGTAGTTGCGGGATGTTGGTAATAATTATAATTAACACCTTTGAAGTGGTTAATACGTGCCAGGCACTTTGCTCAGTACTTTTCTTGTGTCATCATTTCATGCTCACATTAATTCTCTGAGGTAGTTGCAATCATCTAAGACACTTATTTAAGGTCGTCATATGGTTAAGTGGCGGAGCTGGGACAAGAAGTCAGGTTAGAGTCCAAACTTTTAACGGTTATGATTTACTTCACCCTACATTATTAAATTATTCCTGATTTATTCTCTCAGGTTTTTCCTCTCCTTGAGCTGTGGGTACTTGCTGATAAGAAATTGTTTCTTATTGCTGTATTAAGTGATTCTCCTGACAGCAGGTGAATTCATAGAAAGTGACCTGTAGAAAGAAAAAATTCAAATATTATGGGAAAAATCAATGCCTCTCTAATTAACTGGGATTTTCTGAGCACTGAAGGACCTGGCACCCAACAACACAGTTGTTATCACATGGCAGGCAAAGTATGTTGAAATATGCGTGGTACAGAGTGGGAGTGTGGCTGCTCGGTGTTCATGAAGTGCCCAATTTGTGACATGTAGATTTTCTTGATTCATTCATGAAATGATAATGTCATTGTTTTATCAAACATCTGTGCAAGAAATATCAGAGAGCAAAAGGTGTCAGAATCATTTATTAAAGGTAAAGGTCAGTGCTAAGGTAATCTGAAAGCGTCCTAACTCCTTCTGACTTTAAAGAGGATTCTGAATATTGAGTAATATTCTTTCATCACCTTTCACATGCTGTAGGATGCTGAGATACTCTCAAAGCCCCAGAGCTAATCTTTTGCTAATGTTTTGACTTTTGTATGAGTATAATGAATGCTTTGTTTGGAATTTAAAATATTTATATTTATTTATCAATTCTAGGTTGGTGATGTAGTAGAAGTACAGGCAGATGAAACCTTTCCCTGTGATCTTATTCTTCTATCATCTTGCACCACTGATGGAACCTGTTATGTCACTACAGCCAGTCTTGATGGGGAATCCAATTGCAAGGTAACAGACTAAACCTTACCTAAACATTTTGATCTCAGGATAGTTAATCATACAATACTGCCTCCCACCACCCTCTAATCTTTTATTTTTTCTTATTTTTATTTTTTCTTAGGTTTTGTATTTGAAAACAGCTGTTATATAATTGTTTTTTAACTTCTAAGCAAACACTCATCTTTGGATAAAAGGGTGGTTGGTAATTAGGTGTGGAGAAACTGAGCCCCAAGTAAAAGCTCCCACAATTTTTATAGCACTGCTTGAATTTAATATTGACACAGCCTATTTAATATTTAGACTCTTTAAAATGGGAGTAATCATAGGCTTAAACTGTGTAACTATACAAATAGCTTCATGTATGCTAACCTTACAATTTGATCTATTTTTTTTTTTCTAAAACGTTGTATATTTTCATTAAAAATGTATATTCTTGGGATATAAGAAACCTAACCTGGAGTAATTTGATTCCTATTTAAAAATAACTTAGGGCTGGGTGCGGTGGCTCATGCTTGTAATCCTAGCACTTTGGGAGGCTGAGGCAGTCGGATTATTTGAGTTTGGAGTTCGAAACCAACCTGGCCAACATGGTGAAACCCTGTCTCTACTAAAAATACAAAAAAATCAGCCAGGCGTGGTGGTGGGCGCCTGTAATCCCAGCTACTCAGGAGGCTGAGGCACGAGAATTGCTTGAGCCCGGGAGGCGGAGGTTGCAGTGAGCCAAGATCACGCCACTGCACTCCAGCCTAGGTGACAGAGCAAGACCCCATCTCAAAAAAAAAACAAAACAAAAAATCGGGTGGAGTTTGGAAAATATTTGCTTTATAAGTAAGTAATAAAGCAACGTTTTATGTACGTATAACAAATTATAACTCACTTATAATTATAAGTAACTTAAAGTAAATTTGGTCAAATGGGGGTAACTTATTTCCCTCATATACTTTCTGGCACAGTCGGTTTTCTTGGCCATGGTCCAGAGCTCCACAGGGCATGAAGATGTATCCTCTCTATCCTGCCTTTAAGGAGGGTTACTGTAGTGATTCACAGCTGGCTATATCCTTGGAGGGCTCCTCTGTTTGTTTATTCCACCTGGAGTTGAAGACTAGGACTCAGTATGTAAAAAAGAACCTTTACCTATTGGATGACTAATTCTGTATTTCAAAAGCATGGTAATGACCTGCTTTTAACCTGTTCAAAAACAAAGTTACAATTTAGGGATATAAATCAAGAAATCTACATAAAGATTTACTGATAGTGAAAAAGTTATTTGGAGTAAGAAAACTTTCAGGTAGTTTCTTTTTTCAGTTAAGTTGTTCTGATCAAATCAGCTAAAAAGTACAGAGGTTTTCAAAATCAGGAGTTAGTTTTAAATGTAGTTCAGACATTGCCGTAATATTCCCCCAAGACGATGACAACAACTTTCTCTTCTGCCTCAGTGGTGAGCTCTTTGCATCTGCTTTAGCCCTTGTTTGATGATTTATAAATGGGTTTATTGGCACCTGCCTTGAGTTCTGGATGAATCAAGTGCATAATATACACTAGTAGAATATTCTAATTATCTGACTATTGCAAGACACATCATCTCCCTGCCCCTCGTACAAAATGTATCCATATTGAACATTTTCAAGATCATTAATTAAGCTATTTGTGTAATGGAACTATTAATGATTTTTTCTTGCTGTTGGCAAAATTTTGGCATTTTTGTGACCATAAAGGTTATGTTCAATTCATATGTGTATATCTCCATTGCCCATACACTATAGTGAGCAAAATAATAAGTCTCAGTTCGTAAATAGGAAAAAAAAAAGTATTAACTTTTTCACGTGGTTTCAGTTAATTATATGCATGTTGTGAATAGAATCCTCTCAGCTGTCAGTGTCAAGAAGAGCTTTTAGGTATTTAATTGTCTTTGAAACCCCCCTTGCAGCAGGTTATCTTTCTAATTATTTGTAATATATTTTCATAATAATACCATAAAACTTATTTAGTGGGAAATGTTAATATTTGTTTATTCTGCCAAAGCCTCTTACTAAAACATACTAAATTTGTTCCTGAAGTCAGTTGGGTGTATGATTATGAAAAGAAACAGTTTTTTTGGTTTTCACTTTTTCTTCTGCTTTCAACTAGATACATTATGCAGTACGTGATACCATTGCACTGTGTACAGCAGAATCCATTGATACCCTCCGAGCAGCAATTGAATGTGAACAGCCTCAACCTGACCTCTATAAGTAAGAATCACCTGGTTTCATTTTACGTCTGTTTCTTGGCTCTGCTTCTCTTTGCTCATAGTATTGCAAAAGAAACACCCACCACTTACCAGCCTACTCTCATTTGTGTTTTTATGGGCTATTCCTTCCTCCTGGCAGAAAAATGAATCAAATCAGCCTTGTTCACTATCAGCCCAGGATAAATCATTGTGGGCCCAGGTATCTTATGATTTTTCTTTTATTTTTATTACTTGTAAACATGGCCATATATCAAAATTTTAGATTATGTTACCCTGTAAAGCTGATCTATCAGACTGACACAGTAACCAGAGTTAATAAAAAACAAATCCTTTTACATGCCATCTAACATTAAAGAGAGAAGGAGGATATCCTCTTCATGCAATTAGTAGGCTCTATCCTTTCTTACAATGATCATGATGCACTAAGGATTGCAAATAGGCTATTTCTTGTCCACAGTAAACAGTTAAGGGATGAGTAAAATGATGTAATTTCCTCTATTTTACTATACTTAGGCTCTCTGGAGTAGGTTTGCTGATTATTAGTCATTGTGAGTTGTCAAAAATTTGGCATTTGATTTCAAGACTGGTTAGTTTGGTTGATTAGAGCATAGTACTGATGAGGGTAGCGTAACAGGTTTTATCCCCACGTCGGCTAATTAATTTTATCCTATTCTACCATTGCAGATGGCATCCGTTACCCATCTTGTTCATGCATGCTGTTAGTCATAATGAGCGACCAAGTGGTTGGATGTAGTTTACACTAACACCTACTAGTGGAAAAACAAAGTATTCATTCTACTTCAAGAACAATGACCTCCCTCCTTCTCTTCATTTTTTCTTTCCTTTTTCCCTTCCTCTTCCGTATCCACCTTGATGATAGGAACTAGGGCCAGGAAGTGTAACAGCTATTCTCTGCCTTCAAGGGACTCACTGTGAGCAAAAGAGATAAAGTAATAAAGCTAAACTTATACAAGGTGATAATAGAGGTGAGTGTAAGGTCTATGGAATCGCAGAAAATGGAGTAACTTATTCTGCCTGAGCTAGAGAACAATATCTATACCCTTGCATATTTATAGGACAGCCCCCATATTTTTCAATTGCTTTAAGTATGAAGGAGAATGATAGGACAGGGTAGGTTATTCCTAATTTCTTTAGACGACTGAATGCCTTGCTCTGTGCCTTCAGAATACCTTGTACTTCTGTTACTGTAGTGGTAAGCACTTGCGTCGTAATTGCCTATTTACTTGTCTTCTATAGGGCAAGGGGCATTTCTTTTTTGATTATTAGTATATCTTTAGCACTTAGTATAGCACTGGCACAATTAATATATGATGAATGAATGAGCAAACCTTCATATTTTGTGTATATGCGTAATTTCTATTTTCTGGGGAAAATGCTGTTTACAATGCAGCTTATAAAACACTCATGTTAACAAGGGATTAGGTATTTTTACCTTATTTTGCAGAAATACAGGTTACCGTACACCTATTATATTAAGTGATTAGGTCAAGCTCAATATTGAGATCAACTACAAGTCACAGACTGGACGTTTCCAAGATGGCACTCAAGTGTTCACTGTCTAAGACTAGTACTATGGTGTAAAGAGTGGTTTCAGGACCAGCAGCAGCAGCATTACTGGGGAACCTGAATCAGAAGCCCAGGGATGGGACCTAGAAATCTGTGGTTTAATAACCGCCCCAGTGATTCTGATGCACACTCAAGTGGAAGAACTACTGAACTAGCAGTTTTGAAAATTGTATTTTAGGACCAGAAACCTTTCTTCACACGATCCAAGATGGAAGTTAACGTTATTTATATACCTTATAAAAGAGAGAGGTGTTGTGTGCTTGCATGATGTTAAACAGAACTTGAAAATCAATTGACGACGTTTGTTTCTGCTCCTATAATCCCATCATGTTATTTAAAAATTATATGAAAATGTTATACACCTTATCAATTCAACATAACTTTTTTTTTTCCCAGAAATATAATAGGCTTTTGTAGTTCATTCACAGTTTTATCTGTCTCTGTTTTATTATTTGTATTTTCATTCATTCTCATATTTCTGGTACATGGATTTCACCTGGATGTGGAAAACACATTTGCAATTTTGTTCTTTTTACAGATTTGTTGGGCGAATCAATATCTATAGTAATAGTCTTGAGGCTGTTGCCAGGTAAGTTTGTTGTTTCTTTAATTTGTCCTTTGGTTGCGTGGGGGGGGAGGGGGTCTATTTTTCTTTTAAATCGACCAAAATAACCAAATACCTTTCTATTATAGAAAGGAATATAGGCCGGGTGCGGTGACTCACGCCTGTAATCCCAGCACTTTGGGAGGTTGAGGTGGGTGGATCACCTGAGGTCAGGAGTTTGAGGCCAGCCTGGCTAATGTGGTGAAACCCCGTCTCTATTAAAAATACAAAATTTAGCTGGGCGTGGTGGCACACACCTGTAATCCTAGCTACCCAGGAGGCTGAGGCAGGTGAATCTCTTGAACCCGGGAGGCGGAGGTCGCAGTGAGCCAAGATTGAGCCATTGCGCTCTACCCTGGGCAACAAGAGCAAGACTCCATCTCGGAAAAAAAAAAAAAAGGAATATAAAGGTGAATAAGCAACTAACCTTGTGATTGGTAGGGTTATGGTAATAGGGTCTCTGTGTTGTGGGGAGGGGGCTGTTAGAAGTAATGCTTAGGGTTTCAAAAATAGTAGAGCTCTAGACACTTTGGATGATATTCCCAAACCTGTTCTAGCCATGGTATTTATTATCCTCGGTTGTAGAGTGGCTGACAACATTGAAATTACACCTGGAGAACAGTGGGAAAGTAATTGAGAAAGTAAGCAGTGGGTAAAATGCTGGAAGAACTACCTGGACTTACGTAAAATGGAAGTCTTCATTAAAATGATAATTAAAACTTCAGTAAAATGATAAATTGTATCAGCCTTCATACAATTTATCAAGGAGTTCATACAAAAAGGGATGCTTTCTTTCCTCTTCTATCATCGTATTAATTACCGCAACTTTTCCACTTGGCCTTTACAGCCACACTCAAAAAGAAGTTAAAGAAATACAGGGTCCCCAGTGATCCCCCAAAAGGAGGGTTTATTCTCTCCAAATATGTCAGTGTATTTTTCCCACCTTGATGTTTGCATTCCCAGTCTTTTATCTGTGACTCTCTGCTTTTGTGTCTTGCGATCTGCTGCTCTGTCCTGTGTTCGTCTTGCTATCTATGATTCATAATCCTTTTATCCCCCCATGTATTTTTTTGCCTCTGTGTGTTGCTGGCTACTCCCGTACTGTGCTTCCATCTGTGCTGTACCCTCAAGTAACTTCAGAATGAAGGACCTTTCAGCTTGTCCTGGGGAGTAAGCATATGGTATAAGTAGACAGATACATTCTGAACCCCTTGGAAATAGGTGTGTGTCAGGGCAAAATCTGTCCCCAGAGTTGTTGATGCTATTGGCTTGTTTGGATAAGCTGTGTTCATTTTTTATTTAGGTCTTTGGGACCTGAAAATCTCTTGCTGAAAGGAGCTACACTAAAAAATACCGAGAAGATATATGGTGAACAATTTTTAAGATATACTTATCAAAAAATATGCTTTGTAAAGGCTGTGAATAAATAGTGCATATTAAAAAGTAAACATGGCAGGTTTGCCATTTAATCTAAACCTATATTTAGATATTGGGAATTTATAAGGTGGTAAACTAAGAAGAAATATGACAAATACTCTATATAATTAAAATTATACTATAAATGATATACAACTGGTGAGTGGAAGAGGGCCTAGATTTCCTGCTTTTATAGGCTTAAAAATTCATAGAGCCAGCTGTGTGAGGAGTTGGTTGACAAGTTCTTAGTTTTCATTATATTCTGTAATTTCTTAGGAGTTGCTGTTTACACTGGAATGGAAACCAAAATGGCTTTGAACTACCAAGGGAAATCTCAGAAACGTTCTGCTGTTGAAAAGTTAGTATGAGTATGCGCCACAATTTATTTAGTCATTATTGATTAAAATAGTTACTTTTCTCGGTAATTCCAAGTAACAAGCATAACAAAAAACAACATCAATTATAATAGCAACTACTATTATAAGCACTTGTTTATGTACCAGAAACTGTGCTCAATGATTTGTATGTCTGATTTGGTTTAGTCCTCTGAAGAACACTGTGAAATAATTCATGTTAACCTCTCCACTTTACAGATGAGGAAATGGTCTTGGAGATGGTATGTGACTTACCTAAGCTCACATAGCTATTAAAGGGCAGAATTTACCTGAACTATAAATTCATTCCTTTTTGCTAGTGGAGTCAATAGTTTGGAGTCCTTTAGTTGCTATATGCAAGTTGGTTCTATAATATAGATAATAGTCTCCTGGCACCTATTGAAGCATTACCTGGTAGATCCTCAAGCCAGGTGCCACAGCCATAGACCTCACCCTATATTTGGCATGGATAACCAGTACATCACTGGCACCCTTTCCGTAGCTCCACTTTCAAACTGAAAGAACCTACACCGAGCTTGAGGATTTCACATTGCTACCGTGCCCTCTACCCCAAACATTTAGGATTCAGGGAAATGGAGACAAGATACTCCTTCTATCAGGGTTGAGTAAGTAATGGTGTTTGTATGTGTGCATGTGTGTACGTCCCCTGTCACTTTACAGGAACCTTACTAAGGTGTGTTCCGCTAGTCAGCCATTGCACTTGGGAGAGCATTGGTGGTCAATAAACAGTTCATGGCCAGCTTTTCATTTTGCCACTTGAAAGTAATGCTCCAGCTATGATAACTGAGGTTCACACACAAAGGCTTGTGCTATAGTTATGCGTCGTACACAGAAAAAGCTTTAGATGACTCAGTAGTTTAATTCATATCTGGCTGATGTCTTAAGTATTAATAATTAGGTGGTTTTAAAATCCATGCTGTCTTATTTTTCAGATCTATTAATGCTTTCCTGATTGTATATTTATTTATCTTACTGACCAAAGCTGCAGTATGCACTACTCTAAAGTACGTTTGGCAGAGTACCCCGTACAATGATGAACCTTGGTATAACCAAAAGACTCAGAAAGAGCGAGAGACTTTGAAGGTAATTTGTTTTCTGCTGAAAATTGAAACTCTAGAACTTTGTGACTGAGCCAACTTTCACTGAAATGCTGCTCAGGGAAATTGCACCTTTTGTAAGCTTCTGAATTTTCTCTTGATTACATGGTGGCTCTAAGCCAATAAATATTTAAGAAGATTTAGAGTTTTTTTTTTTCTTTTACTTTAGGCGTCTGTGCTTGTTTTTAGCTCTTTATATAAGAATTTAAGATGAAACAATTTGGCAAGATGCTTTGGCATTTTAATATAATAGGAGTATGTGAGATGTCACAATAAAAGCATAATGAATGCTTACATACGAACTTTGATCTCACATTCATATCTTAGGGTGGAGTGAGCAAAGAGAACTTAAAGAAGTGAAAAAGTACTGACTGAAGTCGTATATACTGAAGAATAATGATAAAATTGAGGGTGTTCTTAAATATTATTCTCACGTACTGTGATAATTTTGATTACAGTGATGTAGTGTTATTGGGAAGTTCCATCTTGATGGTAAGAGCAGTGTTTTCAGCATTGAAATAAAGATGAAATTAATTCTTCCTTTATATTATATTGGTCTGATGGAATTGTATGTCTAATTAGCATGAACTATCTCTTTTATTTTAGGTTTTAAAAATGTTCACCGACTTCCTATCATTTATGGTTCTATTCAACTTTATCATTCCTGTCTCCATGTACGTCACAGTAGAAATGCAGAAATTCTTAGGCTCCTTCTTCATCTCATGGGATAAGGACTTTTATGATGAAGAAATTAATGAAGGAGCCCTAGTTAACACATCAGACCTTAATGAAGAACTTGGTCAGGTTAGAGCATATTTTTTTTTTACTTAAAATAATTTGTCAACATACTGAAAATATCTTTTTATGTATTCTGGATTACCAATATATGTGATCATGTCACATTTGGAAAAATGATTCAGAGAAAATTCTTTAATGCAGGCATGCAATGAAGGTAAGCAGTGTTTTCATAGTTATAGCATCAGTTCTTTTGCTGGTGTTTTTGAGAAGGATGCAATTTATGTATTAAATTTGAATGTTACTGAAATTCTCCTTGGAACTGGGTGATGTTACCTTATTAGCTATTGCTTTGGAACAGGAAACAGACAGTCTTCATGACCATCTATAACCATTTGTGGATAGAATATGGGGTAGCAAATATGGCTCTTTTATAAATGTATTTTGTTCCATAAGCAAAATTGACCAGAGTTGTCCTATTGACATTTTCTTGGTACATTTCTGATCAGGTAGAAGATAGACCTAACAAGCAGAGTTATTTATTCCAGTACAAGAATTTCAATGAAGGGAAAATGTGAGGGCATGCACTCCTCAAAATGCGTTCTTCTTTATATACCAATGTAACCCAGACTGTGACCCCATTCTAACCCAGGTGCATTTATTTTCCAGTGCAACACAGTCTGGCTGTAATTCTTCAAGTGATGATTTCTCGGGTACTTTTCTTATTAGTATTGAGGAAGTTTTCCCCTTTTTTTGATTTTACTCTGTCATGTAATGATCTTTGCGAGCCGAAGGAATTTTTTGGCTTGCATTTTATTCTCATGACATTTAGAATGTCAAGACTGTGGAAATGTCATTTTTGTGACTGGGAGTTCCAAATTGAGTTAATGAAACTGTGTGGCTGGAACAGAGCCTCACAGTTGTTTAAATGGGGCTGATTTGCATTCTCACCTCAAAACTCTTTACTTCCTGACTGTAACCCTCTCCACAATCCCTGCTTTGTGTTTCTGCTCTTGAGACAGTCTTTGCCTAAATCAAAGTACCCACATGACAACTGCAGTTGAAAGGTAGAAAGGACTCTCCAGATACTATTTTGTTTGCATTTGACTTCAGGACACCAGTATCTGAAACCATGGAGTCTACATCCCATGTAGATACGAAGGCACTAAGAATAGGACAAAAATTGAATGGACAAATGGCTTTTCCTTTGGATATTGTTCCCACAAGGTTATTTTGTTGGTGATATGGGCTGCCATACCTGACCATTGTCTTTTAAGCCAGAAGTTTTCATCCAGGGTTAGAGCTATCTGAGTAGAACTGTTCTAATGTCAATAAAAGGCATCAAATTGCAGAATGCATGAGAAAAAATTTCGAGTATACAAGCCACCTTTAGTGAACCCTTCCCTGACAGTTAATTTAGTGGTTCATTCTGGATGCTGAGCAAATCTACCTGTTCTGGATTTAGTGCCTGGCTGTATGTGTTAGCCTACCCAAGGTTAAGCGTGACTAGCTTGGGGCTAGCCTCAACTACTATTACAAATAGAATAGCCATCATTCCGAATATGACACTTAATGTTCACTAAAAACAGAAAAGATGCCTGGGTCAGGTTCCGTTTGATGAGACTCTTATACCTCTTTCAGATCTTCATTTCAGCAGATTCCATATTACCTATGGGAATGCAGTCTTCTTATCATCTAGACTATGTTAATACTGCAGAAAGTAAAGTAGATCTTTGGGTAATGATCTAGTAAATTTGATGAGTGAAAAGAAGTTACAGTCTTCCTTTTAGTCACCACTCCTTTCTCCCATGAAACTTTGCATTTCTAGCTGTGGTTGTCATTTAGTCAAATCACTAAGTTAATAGCCAGACCATCACTTCAGTTAATACAGAGTATAAGCAACTTGCCATTGTTATCAGTTTGCATGTATAGAAATGACCTAAATGAAAGTGCAAAGAAGTCTTGAAATGGTTTCTTAGGCCATTTAGTATTCAATAAACCAGTACACACAAAATTAAGTGTAACCTGTTTTCTCTTTGTTGAGTCAAATTTAAGATCTATGTAACTTTTTATGTTATTAAAGGCAATGCCATTTAATTCCTATTCATACCATTGCAAGCATTTGCTTAACCTCGTTTAATGTGACCCACACTGGGATTAAAAATAGAAAGATATGTTTAGAACAGTGCTTGACATGAGAAACAAAAGGAAGTGGACTGCTCAGCTCAGTTGGAAAATAATGCAGTCTTTGATGATTAGACATCAATCTTTTAGACAACCAAATGATTGTAATCCATATGGAAAAACCTGTGGGGCTACTCTTTATGTCGCCTTCCCATCTTGCAGCTCTGCCTAATGGTGGCACTTTATAGTATAAGTATATATTCTGATTCCAATAATTCAAGCCAGTAGCTGTTATTCACCTTTTACTGTCTGGGATGTGTGTGTGTGCTAGCTACTGTTATGAAGTTAAAAAGAAACCCTCAAATTTTTAAAAATATCATGGGGGAGACACACACATCAGACCTGACTATAGCAATGTGATCATAATCAGAAAAAATGTGGGGCAGTGCAGAGTCTGGTGCTCTTTGATTTTGGTCAAGTGAGCATCAGTGACAGTCACCATGTATATAGCACCTTTTAGGTTATAGATAATTATATTTGAGCTTTATTTTTTAATCTTTTCATTCTTGTGCAGCAGGTATCATTAAGGTTAATATTTGAAGTTCATAGAGATAAAGAGATTTTCCTGAGGTCACAGAGTTAGTAGGTGGTGGTGCCAAGATGGAGTCCGAGTGTTCCATTGAGTTGAACCGTATGGTAATTTTTGATCTACAAAATAGATGATTTCACATGTTCAACATATACTTCAGAGCCTGTTCTACGTACAGCAGTTGTCTCACTAAGAGATAGGAAAAAAAAAGTCTTTTTTCTTTTTTTAGAAATTATAGTTTATTCAATGAAATACTAATTAATCCATAAAGGTTATTCTGTAAATCTATATTCTTGACATGGAAATACATATATACGTATATGTATGTGAGAAAAATAGATTATATAGCAAACATAATGAGATTACATTTTTGTTCAAGTGGTAAATACACATTTACCACTCAAAATATTAACATGATTGTTTCTGTATGATGGGATTAATATGTGTTTCAGGGAAAACTCCCAAAATGTGTTTTTACTGTGCTCTCACACCAAGCAACACAGAGACTTCTGTGTCCAAATGTGGGAGGGAGCAGTTTTTCTCACCAACAAACAGTGGGCGCCAACTGGGTGTCCTCTAGTTCAATTCTGTCTACCTGGAGATAACATCAGATCCCACAGGGTAAGGGCCCAGTCCCCAAGATTGCCCCATGCCTCCTGGACACCAGTCACAAGTCTGGGCCTCCGGAACTTTTGATCGACCAGCTTCAAGTTGGGCTACCCACAACCCCCTCTTTGGGTTTGATTAACTTGCTAGAGCAGCAGACAGAAGTCAGGAAAACACTTACTTATGTTCACCAGTTTCATATAAAGGATATTGTAAAGGACACAGATGAAGAGACATGTGGGACGAGATATAAGGGAAGGGGTGTTGAGCTTCCATACCTTCCCTGGGCACACCACCCTCCAGGAACCCCCACATGTTAGTTATCCGTAAGACCCTGTTTTTCTTTCATTATTCTCACATAGCCACTCAACACTTGTGATACAAGATATGTGAATTTTTTTTCCTGATACACCAAGCAAGCAGTTCTCCAGCAAACACCAGCTGGGTATCTTCCAATTCACTTTTGATACTGCCTACCTAGAGATAGTATATTGTGTCAGATCTCACAGGTTGAGGGCTCAGTCCCATAAGACTGCCCCCCACTGCAGATGCCAGTTGCTAGTTCAGGTTGTAACTTATGCTTCTGATTGAGCAGCTATAAAATGGGGTCCAGTAGTTTACTAGACCCCCTCCTTGGATTTGATTCGTTTACTAAAGCAGGTCATAAAACTCAGGGAAACAGTTGTGTTTACTGGTTCATTATAAAAGGATATGACAAAGGATACAGATGAAGAGATGGGTGAAGTATGGGGGAAGGGGCGTGGAGCTTCCATGACCTTTCCAGGCATCCTTCAAGAAATTTCATGTGTTCAGCTATCCGGAAGCTCTTTGAACCCAGTTTTTTGGGGAGTTTATGGAAGCTTCATTATGTGGGGATGATTGATTAAATCATTGGCCATTGGTGTTAAGTTTAACCTTCAGCCCCTCTTTCCTCCTTACCCAGGTCAGATGTGGGGCCGAAAATCCCAACCCTGTAATCATGCCTTGGTCTTTTCAGTGACTGCACTCATCCTGAAGCTATGTAGGGGCCCTGAACCATTTGTCATTTCATTAGCATACAAAAGCACTCATCACTCTGGAGATGCTAAGGCTTTAGGAGCTTTCTGTCAGGAAACAGGAAGGAAGATCAAATATATATTTATCAAATATATTTTACAATATCACGCAAATGATGGCTTTGAGCTTACTGATATAGAGGAGTCTTTTTGGCAAGCTTGAAGAAGAAGAGAGGCTGCTTGAGAGTCAGAGGAAAGCAGCAGCCTCCCCCTTCATTCCTTTCTCTCTGTAAAATATGAGAAGAGTTAAATTAATTACAGTCAATCTGCTTCTCTTCTTTTTCTGAGTATAGATCATATATTAGGGTGGTGGTTCTGTAAATATGATCCTGGGACCAGCAGCATCAACACTACCTGAGAACTTAAAAGTGTAAATTATCTGGTCCCACCTCTGACCGACTGATTCAGAAACTCTGGTGATAGAGCAGTGATCTGAGTTTTTAACAAGACCTCCAAGTACATGTGATGCATTCTACAGTTTGATAATTACTGCATTTGAGTATAATTTGTAGGCATATACCTGTGAGATTCAACGTATCCAGATTCATACTCCCCAAACTGTTTCATATAGGTGAATAAATTGTACTTTATATTTTAAAGCTACCATCTTCGACACTAACAAAAGAGATCCTAATGCTCATCGAAGTGCAGGAGGTAAAATAACCCAGGACACCCTTCAGGAGAAAATGAAGGTTAATAATTTTGATCAGAAGAAAGCCCCAAAGAATTTCATTTAAACTAGAAGAATCTAAATGATACACAAGTAATACCACTTGGATTAATTTAAAGAGAGAGTTCAAACTTGGCTGGCTTAACAGGGGAAAAAAAAAAAAGATTGGAATGCTCTATTTGTGCCAGTGCTGCTACCGTGAAAAGCTTTGAAAAATAATTAGAAAGCAACTACTGCTGTAGTTCATCTCTTTCTCTCTTACATAATAAAAACCTTAATCTTGTGCTTATGCTTGTTCCTGTCAGCCCATAATTTTAACTGTTTAAGCATAAATTGCCAAAACGAGGATAAAATTGTGGGTTTCCAAAAACCAGATGTTAAAAATAGAGAAAAAAAACTGAGATAAAATAGAAATGCTCTAAATGATTTATCTTAGTGGCAAATTTATTTCTTGGCTTATGTTTTCCATTATTTATGAAAATATACTTGTGTTATACTTCAACCTATCTAGTTTCTTTCTAAATTTGGGAACTTGAGTATTTTCAAAATACGTATAGTATAAAGAAAGAAATTTAAGTTATGGTTTAGATCACTATTGACGTATACTGTATTTTCTAATTAGGTAACTGTTAATGTTATTATTAATTCTTGTGTATATTATATAATGTGGTGCATTTTATTTTAATTCAGTATTTTTATACAAAATTTTACTTGTAAAAGGGGAAAAAACCTTCATCAGTTTCCATTTTATTTTGTTACATCCCATTTAATTTGTTAGTAAATATTTTTAATGGGTAATGTACATACTATCCCACAAAGTATAAGAGTGTGTGTTTGTGTGTGTGTGTGTGTGTGTGTGTGTGTGTGAGAGAGAGAGAGAGAAATAAGTGGTCAGTATAGTCTTACTTCCCACTTGAAAAACTGACTTATGTAACTTTTTTTACATCAAACAGGTTAACTGGCTGGGCATGGTGGCTCATGCCTATAATCCCAACACTATGAACACTATGGGAGGCCAAGGCTTGATCCCAGGAGTACGAGATCAGCCTGGGCAACATAGTGAGATGCTGTCTCTACAAAAATTACAAGATAATTAGCCTGGTGTGGTGGTGACTGCCTGTGGTCCCAGCTACTTGGGATGCTGGGGTGGGAGGATTGCTTGAGCCCAGAAGTTTGAGGTTACAGTGAGCTATGATGGCTACTGCATTCTGGCTTGGGTGACAGAGTGAGACCCTGTCTTTAAAAAAAAAAAAAAAAAATAGGTTAACTTACATGAGAAGGGCTCTTAGTTTGATAAAATAGTCACTTTTTTTTTTTTTCCCCTGAGACAGAGTCTCACTCTATCGCCCAGGTTGGAATGTAGTGGTATGATCTCAGCTCACTGCAACCTTTGTCCTGGATTCAAGTCTCGTCAGCCTCCCAAGTAGCTGGGATTATAGGTGTGTGCCACTACACCCAGCTAATTTTTGTATTTTTAGTAGAGACGGAGTTTCACCATGTTGGCCAGGCTGGTCTTGAACTCCTGAGCTCGAGCAATCCTCCTGCCTCAGCCTCCCAAAGTGCTGGGATTACAGCCGTGAGCCACCATGCCTGGTCAATAATCACATTTTTTTCTATTCATCTTTTATATTTGAGTAGATCTACCTTAGACATGTGATACCATTTTAGTGTCTTTAAAAATACTAATTTATTCCTCATTTGTTTGGTAACATTATCTCTGTAATTCCCTGACATTTGACGTAAGTCTTAGAAGAGGTGATTTCCTATGGATATGAAAATAGCTTTGCGTTACAGCAGACTAAAAATTAGTCACACTGAAGAAACTAACAGTGTGTGTATGTTTGTGTCCTTGTTTTAGGTGGATTATGTATTTACAGATAAGACTGGAACACTCACTGAAAACAGCATGGAATTCATTGAATGCTGCATAGATGGGCATAAATATAAAGGTGTAACTCAAGAGGTTGATGGATTATCTCAAACTGATGGACCTTTAACATATTTTGACAAAGCAGATAAGGTGCATTTGCATTATTGTTTTATATAAGAAATCAATCTGTGAATGCATGTTAACGTTCCATAGTAGAAAATTATTTTTAGGTGGACACATGACATAGACTTTTGTTTGTTTGTTTGTTTTTTGAGATGGAGTCTCACTCTGTTGCACAGGCTGGAGTGCAGTGGCGTGATCTCAGCTCACTGCAACCTCCACTTCCCAGATTCAAGCGATTCTCCTGCCTCAGCCTCCCGAGTAGCTGGGATAACATGCGTCCGTCACCATATCTGGCTAATTTTTTTGTATTTTTAGTAGAGACGGAGGTTCACCATGTTGGTCAGGCTGGTCTCAAACTCCTGACCTCAGGTAATCACCCCCCACCCCTGAAAGTGCTGGGATTACAGGCATGAGCCACTGTGCCCGCTGACTTTGGAATAACTATTGTTGGCTTCACCTTTCTTGTTTTACTGATACTTCTGAAATGTGTAAATGAGTAGAATTTACAAGTAAAGAGAATTGTGGGAAATGACATTTGGGTAAAAGCTTGCTTGTCTGATCATAATTTTTTGTGCTTTGTCTTTTAAAGTGTAAGCTCCCCCAAGAATGATGTCTGTTCAAATGATTAAAGTCTCAGGAGTGTCTAGGCATTAAATTAACCAGAGTCTCCCTACACTTGAGCTATTGCTAGATTGTGAATTAGTTACTGAATGAAGTCTTTTAGGCCATGAAGAAGTCATTGCTTTGGCTTAGGTGGCACTACAATAACCTCAATGAGTTAACACAGCCTATAGGGTATGCTAGCTGAGAACCAGGAACTCTTATTAAGTACTAGGAGAATATATAGCTGATTTGAGTGTTAGGAATTTATACATATCTGCTACTAAGTTTGTTAGAAGTTACAACATTCTCTCACATTAATATATTTCCTCTGTTCACTGCCTAGTTACCGAGTGATCAAATTAAAAATAACAATCATTATTTTGTTACTGTTCCACAGAATCGAGAAGAGCTGTTTCTACGTGCCTTGTGTTTATGTCATACTGTAGAAATCAAAACAAATGATGCTGTTGATGGAGCTACAGAATCAGCTGAATTAACCTATATCTCCTCTTCACCAGATGAAATAGCTTTGGTGAAAGGAGCTAAAAAGTAAAGTATACGTTCTTAAACTTCTCCTAAGAAAGTGAAACCACAGGAGGACAGAAGTTACTTGTTTTTTTCCGTTTTCTTCAGTGACCTTAGCACATACGTCTCCTGTTATTTAATAAAAAACATAACTGCTTTAGCCAAAAATTTGTGGAAAATTCCCACACCTAACCAGTTAAGACCAAAAAGAAAATAGTTACATGTAGGTATTACTTGCCTTACTATTTATGCATGCCAGCCAGAAGTCTGAATGTTCATACTATGTTTTGCAAATAACATAACAGTGGCCACTTTTTGCACAACACATGTTATTTCTGAGGTGCTCCCAGCAATTCTGACATCATTTGAGAACCGAAAGTCTAGTTTTACCCATGAGTTTCAAGATAATTAAGTGGCTAAAAGGTCACCCAGTGTGTTAGCTGTAGAATCAGAAACCCAAATTGTCTTTCCCTTGGTTACAATAGTTGTGGCTGGGCATTGACTTTCTCTGTTACCAGCTTATCCAGAAAAAGAAAGTACGGTTATATATTGAGATCATATGAAAGAGAAGAAAAGCATAAACAAGCATGAATTGCCCCACTGAAAAGTAATCATTCTAGACCAGGTGCGGTGGCTCACACCTGTAATCCCAGCACTTTGGGAGGCCAAGGCGGGTGGATCACCTGAGGTCAGGAGTTTGAGACCAGCCTGGCCAACATGGTGAAACTCTGTCTCTACTAAAAATATAAAAATAAGCCGGGTGTGGTGGCACACGCCTGTAATCTCAGCTACTCAGGAGGTTGAGGCGGGAGAATCGCTTGAAACTGGGAGGTGGAGGTTTCAGTGAGCCGAGATCCCGCCACTGCACTCCAGCCTGGGCGACAGAGCGCGACTCTGTCTCAAAAAAATAAAATTAAATTAATCATTCTTTAGAGATACACGTGGTCTTTTTTATTGTTTTTGATAGGTACGGGTTCACATTTTTAGGAAATCGAAATGGACACATGAGAGTAGAGAACCAAAGAAAAGAAATAGAAGAGTAAGTAGCTCTGTGTTTGATGTTCGTCATTTCTTAACCCCATAGTCAAATTTAAACGGATTCAGGCAGGGCAGCAGAGGAAATGATGCCACTGAAAATACAAGACTTTTCTCTCCCAGTTCAGAGTTTTATGTAAATATAGTTGGGGTAGAAGCCATTTTACATAGAATGGCAGAAACTGTAGTTTGAGGTAGAAATTCCAATCTGGTTCACATCTGGGTCCAGTAGCCAGAATGAGAGTCTGCCTGGAATGTTTCTCAAATTTAGATGCCATTTCAGGTTTCTAACACATGCTACAAGAAAAATCAGTGAATATATGTGAAACCTGCTATCTGGTGTCCAAGCAATCACTCTGGGATTGCAAGCCGAGCCAATAAAGGCAGCTTTGCTGTAAACCAGAAGCCTTGTTTTGTTCGGAATGTTCAGGTGTGAGCCTCAGGGCAAGTACTCTGATGCCCCAGTGTCTTTTCATATGGTGACCTGCATAAGGGAAGGGACTCAGGCAGATTCACCTCTATTCCCCAGCACCTAGCACTGTGTCTGGCACTCCATGCATAAATGCTGCCAAAAAAATTGGCAGAGTGGGACTGTTTCTAGACCCCTCCAAATATGGCTTGGTGGGACAGCTCTTTATCCTCCATTTCTATGTGGTCATTCTTACCATTTTAAGTAATATAGTGAGGGGCTATAAATACCCCTTGACTAACACTGGTATCCTCTGACAGCATGTTCTATGTTCAGAGAAATTCTAAGACAAAGGAAAGTACCAGTTGTGCACACAACTAGTGACCCTCATGCAAAGAGAATAGCTATCTTCTCTGTTAAGATGTTTAAATATCTTAACATATTTCTGTTGTGCTTTATTTTTCTCAGTATATTCTAGGTTTTTTACTTTTCTCCTTTCTCTTCTCTTAAAGATACGAACTTCTTCACACCTTAAACTTTGATGCCGTCCGGCGACGTATGAGTGTAATTGTGAAGACTCAAGAAGGTACATATCTGAAAAGCTTGAATTTTTCTCTTTGTTGATTTGTAGGCTTATTGGTTGATTCGCTCTTTCAGGAAAGAGAATCATTTCATGTAGTATTGTAGGATTAGTGAAAGTCATGCAAAGCAGTAGCTTTTGCATATGCCTTCATGTATTTTTTTAAGCACAGATGTTCTATTTACCAAATTGTTAGTGATAGAACCCTTGTTATGACAGGATGTGCCTTTTCTTGGTAGCAGAACCATATCCCTCTGCCCTGGGTGTTCGAACAGGAACTGAAAGGATGACTTTTATATGGATCGGGGTACTGACCAGTCTACCAGTAATGTTTACATGCAGCCACCCAACGTAGTTATGGTTTGGGATTACTAGCAGCAGAATCCTTGAGTATAGGGAGTTGCTTCTTATCCCTCACTGACCTTCCTGGTTCCCCTACTGCTTGACACTCCCTGGAAACAGGTGAGGTAGAGAGGACTGAGGGCCTGGTTTCTGGGAAATGGCATTGCAGTTTCACTACAGAGCTCAGGTTCTTTGTTGAACAGAGTAAAGCTTGCCCTTTGCAGGGGAACTGGTACCATAATCCTGGGCTCCCTCATGTCTTTGGAGGCACCATGGTGGTTTGCCTTCTGCTCAGATTCTGCAAGACCCATGGGCGAGCACTCCTGCTTTATTCAAAGGCTCTCAGATATGTGTGTGTGTGTGTGTGTGTGTGCGTGTGTGTGTGGTATGCCCAGGTGGTTTGTTTTCTAAAAGTTCTTGATTTATTTCCCATTAATTTACTTTTTACTATTAAATTTTCTAAATTCCTTAATGTGAGAATGGGAGGATACAGGCAGATCCTTGGGGGAACATATCCCACTTTATTCATACTTTGTGGTATGATTGCATAGTCATGAAATTCGTTTTAATAAGTGACCATGGAGTTTGTCTTGTGAATTTTAAAATACTTTGGATGTGTAAGAATAAATGAAATAAAAAAACCCCACAACATTTCAAATACTTGCTATTATGTGTGCATGTCCACGTGTTCTACAGCAAATGGTGAAATGTCTGTGGAACTGGTCTACAAAGGTCATTGACCTCAGAGCTAAACTTTTTAATTTGTTGACCTCAATTGTTTCCCTTATAAGGATAAAGTGTCTGTCTTGTGCACAACTGTGAATATTTCCTGGGTGTGTGAAGTGATCTAAAGCTGCACTTATTCCAGCATTCTAGAGAGCTATTCTCATCAGTAAAAACTATGAAGCCAGTGTTTTAAAAGCTGGTTAATATAGTTTATTGAAAATTATTTCAGCTTGTTTGAGCTTGAGCTTTCTTCTTGACATCTGTAGATGCCATATGTATGTATACTCTAGACCATGACTTCACTGCATTTATTTTTTTTAAAGACATGGTATTACTCTGTCATCTAGGCTGGAGTGGCAAGATTATAGCTCACTGCAGCCTCGACGTCCTGTGCTCAAGCAATCCTTCCACCTCAGCATCCAGAGTAGTTGGGACTATAGGCATGTACTACCATGCCCGGCTAATTTTTTAACTTTTAGTAGAGTCAGGGTCTTCCTATGTTGCCCAGGCTGGTCTTGAACACCTGAGCTTAAGTGATCCTCCCACTTCGGCCTCCCACAGTGCTGGGAATACAGGTATGAGCCACTGCACCTGGCATACATTTTCAGAAGAAATTCAGATGCAGCTCCTTGACACAAGCCCAGCCCTCCGTGAATTGGTGGGAGGAAGTATATTTTAACAGAGGTGCCTATTGTAAACTCTGGCTTATTAATTGTGTTCATAATGACCTGAAGAGGTGGTGCATGCCTTTCTGACAGACTAAAGGCCAAGATTTCTCATTCCATTTAGGTGAGTATTGCGAGGCATGCTCAGAATATATAACACTTGGGTGAGAGAGGCCGCTTTAAAAGTTACTCTTATTAAAACCACAATACTACCAGCCTTAAAATTCTAAGTCAAGTACTATGGTTCTTTATTTTAGGAGACATACTTCTCTTTTGTAAAGGAGCAGACTCGGCAGTTTTTCCCAGAGTGCAAAATCATGAAATTGAGTTAACTAAAGTCCATGTGGAACGTAATGCAATGGTGAGCCTATACTCCTTCCCCCACCAATAAGTAAGCAGAGAAATGCTGAAGATGACTATGTTTATTGGATTTCTGTTTAAATGACAGTTTAAATACATTTCAGCTTATTTTTGTGGTCTATGTTTTGTATTTGGGGATTTGATATTACTTTTTTTTATCTTAATATAAAACATCCTGGAGCAAGTTGCTGATCAGAATTTGCAGCCTTAAAGACTTTTCAACAACCTTTGTTAAAAGAACTGTTACTTCCTTTTTCTGAACCTAATTCAATGTTGCCTTTTCAGGTGTGGTTTGTTCATTTTTTCAAACTAAATAGGTGTCAGAATTTCTCTTTTGTACATATGGTTAAAGCAAGAGTATTTACAGAGTGTGGTTTTTTGTTTTTGGTTTTTTTCCAACTATTATTAGAATAACTACGGATCTCCTACTTTACTCCTAGGATGGGTATCGGACACTCTGTGTAGCCTTCAAAGAAATTGCTCCAGATGATTATGAAAGAATTAACAGACAGCTCATAGAGGCAAAAATGGCCTTACAAGACAGAGAAGAAAAAATGGAAAAAGTTTTCGATGATATTGAGACAAACATGAATTTAATTGGAGCCACTGCAGTTGAAGACAAGTAACTAGAAAATGATACTCTTACTATTTTAATGACCAGTGTTTTGGGTGTGATCTGCCACAGATTAGTAATTTAATCTTGAAGTTTGAAATCTTTGGTTTAGTTTTATTGTTTAAGTGGGCTTAAAGATTTATTTATTGTAGTAAGTATGAAAAATTACACCAGATTTTGAGCTGTTAGTAGG
>NW_012107230.1:446511-522310 GCF_000951045.1 Mandrillus leucophaeus
AGCTGTTAGTAGGAATGATTTTTAATTTTTTAAAAATTTTTTAAGCTTTTAATTTTTTTTTTTTTTTTTTTTTTTTGAGACAGAGTCTTGCTCTGTTGCCCAGGGTGGAGTGCAGTGGCACAGTCTCGGCTCACTGCAAGCTCTACCTCCTGGGTTCACACCATTCTCCTGCCTCAGCCTCCTGGGTAGCTGGGACTACAGGCACCCACCACCACACCGGGCTAATTTTTTGTATTTTTAGTAGAGATGGGGTTTCACCATGTTAGCCAGGATGGCTTCGATCTCCTAACTTCGTGATCTGCCCGCCTCGGCCTCCCAAAGTGCTGGGATTACAGGCTTGAGCCACCGCGCCTGGCCAGTAGGAATGATTTTTAAGGTAAATTCATGTAACCTAGAAGAATGAATCAATTTTCACTAAGGTCTTTTGAATATTTACTAAGCTATCCATATATTTATGCACATATTATCAAATAGTCTTGACACGTGTAGGGAAGGGTACTGTAGCCATTGTTTGTGCTGGTGCCTAGATGAAGGGGTAAGATTTTGAGAGACAGATGAGCAGAAAGGAAATTTAAGGTAGAGTGAACAACATGAGAGCTTAATCTAACCTGGTTTAACAGACCAGAGTATGTTTTTGCATACTTTTTAATTTTATTTTTATTTCTATCTGTTTTTATTTATTTATTTTTTGAGACAGAGTCTTGCTTTGTCACCCAGGCTGGAGTGCAGTGGCACAATCTCGGCTCACTGCAACCTCTGCCTTCTGGGTTCAAGTGGCTCTTGTGCCTCAGCCACCGGAGTTGCTAGCTGAAATTACAGGCATATGCCACCACACCCAGCTAATTTACGTATTTTTAGTAGAGACGGGGTTTCGCCATGTTGGCCAGGCTGGTCTTGAACTCCTGGCCTCAAATGATCTTCTGCCTTGTCCTCCGAAAGTGTTGGGATTACAGGCATGAGCTGCCGTGCCTGGACTGCATACTTTAAAATAATATGCTTTTAACTTACAGGCTGACCGTTTTCAGACTTGATTGCAGGACACTGCCATTGATCTGCTTGAAATAATAAGTTTTAGATTCTTAATATTTTTGGAATTTTCTAAATATTATATATGAAAATTATGAGACTTAAAAAGTTACAAACATATATTTAGTCACATTAAAAGGTATTGAAATTCTAATGAAATTCATTTAGTCTGATTTCATTGTTATTCTGTGGCCAAGAGAAACCCGGAGGAAAGTATCATTTTTCTCTCCTTGCCTTTAAGAATTATAATTAAATTCTCATTCAGGATGATTGGCGTTCCTCTTTTTTTGGAGGGTGGGTCAGGGTTATACATTCAGGTAGTACATGTGCAGGTTTGTTATGTGATTATATTGTGTAATGCTGGGGTTTGGGCTTCCTTTGATCCCATCACCTAAGATACTAACATAATACTCAATGGGTAGTTTTTCAACCCTCGCTCCTCTCCCGTCTTCCCCCTTTTAGAGTCACCATTGTCTGTTATTTCCATCTTTATGTCCACGTGTACTTATTGATTAGCTCCCACTTATAAGTGAGAACATGTGGTATTTGATTTTCTGCCTCTGAGTTATTTCACTTAGGATAGTGGCCTCCATCTGTATGCCTGTTGCTGCAAAGGACATGATTTCACTCTTCTTATGGCTGCGTAGTATTCCAGCAATCTTGCCTAATTGCTCTGGCTAGGACTTCCAGTACTATGTTAAATAGGAGTAGTAAGAGTGGATATCCCTGTCGTGTTCCAGTTTTTAGGGGAAATGCATTCAACTTTTGTACATTGAGTATGGTGTTGGCTGTGGGTTTGCGTGTAGGGTTCTTATTATTTTGAGGTATGTTTCTTCAATGCCTAGTTTGTTCTCAGGGTTTTTTTTTTTTTTTTTTTTATCATCAAGGTATGTCAAATTTCATTAAATATGTTTTCTGCATCTATTGAGATGATCATATAATTTTTGTTTTAATTCTATGTATGTGGCGAATTACATTTATTGATTTGCATATGTTAAGCCATCCTTGCATCCCAGGAATAAAACCCGTTTGATCTTGTTGAGTTATCTTTCTGATGTGCTGCTGGTTTCAGTTTGCTAGTATTTTGTTGAGGATTTTTACATCTGTGTTCATCATGAGTAATGGCCTATAGTTTTCTGTTTTTATTGCATCCTTGCCAAATTTTGATATTAGGATGATACTAGTTTTGTAGAATAAATTATGGAGGAATTCCTTCTCGTTGATTTTTCTTGGAGTAGTTTTAGTAAGATTGGTACCAACTCTTCTTTATATACATCTGATAGAATTCTGCTGTTAATCTCTATAGTCCTGGGGGTTTTTTTGATTAGTAGATTTGTTATTACTGATTCAATTTCATAGCTTATATAGGGTTTCTCTTTCCTCCTAGTTCAATTTTGGTAGGTTGTATGTTTCCAGGAATTTATGCATTTCATCTGTGTTTTCCAGTTTGTGCTCATAGATATGTTCATAATAGTCTGAGAATCTTTTGTATTTCTGTGGTATCAGTTGTGATGTCACCTTTGTCATTTCTGATCGTGCTCATTTGCATCCTCTCTTTTTCTTGGTTAATTTAGCTACTGGTCTATTTGTTTCTCATTTTTGTTTCATTGATACTTTGTATGCTTTTTTTGGTCTCAATTTATGTTAGTTCTGCTACGATCTTTGTTACTCCTCTGCTAGCTTTGGGTCTGGTTTGTTCTTGTTTTTCTAGTTCTTTTAGCTGTGACATTAGGTTGTTCATTTGAGATTTTTCTGCCTTTTTGATGTAGGCAATTAGTGCTATAAACTTTGCTCTTAACACTGCTTTTGACATAACCCATAGTTTTTGGTATGTTCTGTCTCTGTTTTCTTTTGTTTCAAAATTGTTTTTTTGGTTTCTGCCTTAATTTCATTGTTAACTCAAAAGTTATTCAGGAGCAAGTTGTTCAGTTTATATGTACTCATGTGATCTTGAGAGTTCCCCTTGGTATTGATTTCTAATTTTATTTCACTCTGTTCAGAGAAGATGCTTGATATTATTTTGAGTTTTGAATTTCAGGAGACTTGCTTTATGACCAAGCATGTGATCAATTTTAGAGAATGTTCATGCACAGATGAGAAAAATGTATGTTCTGCACTTGGTGAGTAGAGTGTTTTGTAAATGTCTATTAGGCCCATTTGGTCAAGAGTCCAATTTAAGTCCAGAATTTCTTTGTTAGTTTTCTGCCTCGATAATCTGTCTTGTGCTATCATTGGGGTCTTAAAATCCCCCAATATTATTGTATGACTCTGTCTCTTTCCTTAGGTCTAGGGATGATTGTTTTATCAATCTGGACACTCTGATGTTGGGTTTATATATATTTAGGCTAGTCGAATCTTGTTGAATTGAATTCCTTTTCATTATGTAATTCCCACCTTGTCTTTTTATTTACTGTTGTTGATTTAAAGCCTGTTTTATCTGATACAGGAAGATCAAACCCTACTCCTTTTTGTTTTCCATTTGCATGATAGATCTTTCTCCATCCCTTTAGTTTTAGCTTGTGGCCATCATTATGCTGTCATCACGCCTGAGATGGGTTTGTTGAAGTTTCTGAGATGGAGTCTTGCTCTGTCGCCCAGGCTAGAGTGCAGCCAGGATAGAGTGTAGCGGCGCGATCACGGCTCACTGCAACTTTCGCCTCCTGGGTTCAAACCATTCTCGTACCTCAGCCTCCTGAGTAGCTGGGACTACGGGTGCCTGCCACCACACCTGGCTAATTTTTGTAGTTTTAGTAGAGAAGGGGTTTCACCATGTTGGCCAGGCTGGTCTCGAACTCATGACCTCAGGTGATCCTCCTGCCTCAGCTTCCTTAAGTGCTGGAATTACAGGTGTGAGCCACCACGCCCGGCCTAACAGATGGTATTTTTGTACTCATTGTGCCAATCTATGTCTTTTAAGTAGAGCATTTAGGCCATTTACATTCAAGGTTAATATTGATATGTGAGGTTTGTTCCTGTCTTAGTGTTGTTAGCTAGTTGTTTTGATAGTCTCAAGTATATAATTGCTTTATAGGATCTGTTAACTTTCTACTGACATATACCTTTATAGTAGCAAATATCATCCGTTTGTTTTCCGTGTTTAGAGCTCCTTCAGGCATTTCTTATAGGATAGGTTTGGTGGTGACAGATTCCCATAGCATTTGCTTGTCTGGGAAAAACTTTGTTTTTCCTTCAGTTAGGAAGCTTAGTTTAGCAGGATATAGAATTCTTGGCTGCAGTTGTTTTTCTTTAAGAAGGCTAAAGGCCAGGTATGGTGGCTTATACCTGTAATCCAGTGCTTTGAGAGGTTGAGGTGGGAGGAACACTTGAGCCTGGGAGCTCACAGCCAGCCTGGGCAGCATAGCGAGACCCCATCTCTGCAAAATTTTTTTTTTAGATAACTAGGCATGGTGACACATGCTTGTAGTCCCAACTGCTTGGGAGGCTGAGGTGGGAGGATTACTTGAGCCCAGAAGTTACAGTGAGCCATGACTGCACCACTGCCACACTTTAGGTGACAGATTGAGATTTTTGTCTCTTAAAAAAAAAAAAAGCCAAGCCAAAAATACATCCCCAATCTTCTGGCTTCTAAGATTTCTGCTGAAAAATTCACTATTAGTCTGATGGGATTTCATTTATAGGTAATTTGTCCTTTTTATCTAGTTGCCTTTAAGATTTTTTTTGTCATTGTTGTTTACCTTGGGTTGTCTGATGACTATATGCCTTAGTGATGGTCATCTTGTGTAGCATATAACAGTTGTTCTCTGAATTTCTTGTATCTGGATGTTGACCTCTAGCAAGGTTCAAGAAATTTTCCTGAATTATTCCCCAAATATATTTTCCATGTTGCCTTTTTTTCTTCTTCTCTCTCAGAAATGCCAAGAAGTTATAGATTTTGTTGCTTTACATAATCCCATATTTCTCAAAGACTTTACTCACGTTGAAATTTTATTTTTTTTAATATGACTGGGTTAATTCGAAAGACTGCTCTTCAAGCTCTGCAATTCTTTCTTCTGCTTGGTCTAGTCTATTGTTAAGGCTTCCAGCTGTATTTTGAAATTGCTTTAGTGAGTTTTTCAATTCCAGGCGTTCTAATTGATTTGTTTTATTACAGCTATCCTTATCTTTCATATCCTGAATCATTTTTCTGGTTTCTTTGTGTTGGGCCTCAACTTTCTCTTAGATCTAGTTGAGTTACCTTGCAAGCCATATTTTGAATTCCTTATCTGTCATTTCAGACTTTTCATTCTGGTTAACCTGTATTATTACAGAGGTAGTACAATCCTTTGGATGTGTCAAGACACCGCCCAGCTTTTTGTACCGCTAGAGTTCTTACACTGATTCCTTCTCATCTGAGGGATCTGTTGCTTCTTATTTTTGAATTTGCTGTAGTTTGGATAAGACATTTTTTATTTTTTAGTTCTTTTTTCCCTTGAGCATATGACTGTGGTATATGTTGTATATGATTGTTTGGCTTTGTTTCTGGATGCTTTCGGCAGGGCGAGGCTCTATATGGTTTCCTGGGTTGTGGATAGCTTCAGTGCAATGGCTTTCTCAGATGCTGTCGTAGTGATGTATTGGATGCAAGGGCGGACACACTGCCTCCCTCAGGGCTAAGGGTGTGGAGGTGTCAGAAAGCTTAGCACTAAACCCTTCTGGCAGCAAGTTACTTATTTGGGGGTGCAGTTCAGGCTTCAGTCCGGTAGGTGGAGCTTAAGAGTAAGAGTCAGTTCTTCCTCTGGGAGGCTGATGATGAGTGGAAGCGCCTATCCTGAGGGAAGGATGGTGGCAGGGGTTGGAGATCGGGTTGGGGTATGCCGAGGTCTTGGGGGAAGGAACGAGGAAGGGTGCACCAGCTCCTCATCCTGTGCAGATAGGGACATGATCCACTTCTCCATTATGCCCCTGTCATGCTCACAATCTTCAGTTCGTATAGACTGTATCCTTTGGTTCCTGGTCACAGTGTGGCTGCAGATCGTGGATACATCTCTCTGATGGTCGCAACCAAAATGGGCTTTGGCCAAGCCTTTACCCCAAGTTCAGAGCAGCAACTCTGCAGCTTACCTGTCTGTTGCTGGGATGCTGCTGCTCTGTGTAGGGAGTTGGAGTTGGGTCCCACCCTTTGTGGAAGCCCAATTGGCACGAGCTCATTTTCAGCAGGGGTAGAACCACTGTGAAAAAGGTGAAAAGTTTCTCCAGGTACATATGCGCTACCCTCCACTGGGAAGAACTGCTGCTGGCCGCATCAACAACAGTGTACAGGAGTGGGCACAGTGGGAAATGTCTCCATGACTGTTCCTGGCCCTCAGTGCTACCTCCTTCAGTGATTGTCACTGTGCCCAGATTTCCTTTGTCCCAGGAGGGCCCTTAGCGGGCTGTGCTTACCTCCCCCTTAGGGACACTCCATGCTGAGGGATAGATCTCCAGGGATCCCATAGCTCCCTGGGGACTCACTGATCCCCCTGAGCTTGCCAAAGTCAGAGCAGATTGGAGTATATTTGCAGGGGATCTGATGGTATGATAACTCAAGGGCAGAGATTCCCCTAGGTATGGTATTGGCCCACCACAGCAGCACAAACAGAATGGTTCCTGCCCTCTAAGTTTGGGTCTGAGGGGAGTACTGACATGCCTGCATGAGCTGGCCACCTGGATCTCTGTCCCTGGGAAGCTCCTATATCGCCACTGATGGCGTTGCCCTAGGTAAGGAGGGAAGGGTTCCCCAGCAGTTTGATGGTCAGGACATTGTCACAGGGTGAGGAAGCAGAGAAGCATTTCCACCTACCCTTTACATGGGGCTTTGAGTTCCTCGGGGGACAGTCTCTGCCAGACTCTCGCTACTTTCCTTTTCTGTATCCCAGCTTTCTCTTGTGGGCTCTCCAATAGGTCCTGGCTCTCTTCCTGCAGTTTTCAGTTCAGAAAATGTCCATTCACCAGTAACTTTGATCTTTTTTATGAGGACAACTGGCATCTGATGTCCCTAGTCAGCCATCTTGAAAACCCATGTTCCTGTTCTTAAAGTTCCTCAAGGATAGGGATTCACTAATTTCCTTCATCGTCTGATTAGAATGTTTGGATCTTTATACTTTGAATGATGTTAAGTGATGTTAATTGGTATGGTAAGATAGAACATAAAATGAAATATGCTAAAGTGACATTGAGTACAAATGTTTCAGAACATTTTAGCTTAGAATGATGATACTCAATTCTGCCACTGGATACCAGTTACCTCAAGGTGTCACAAACTTCAGAACCTCATTGTCTGAAATTTGCTTTAATAAGTAAAACTATGCCAGAGACAGCACTCAGAATGAGTAGGGGATGTATATGAAAGTCAACCGTGATAAGATGTCAGGACTCTAGAATTGCTGCGAATTATAAAAATATTCTCTTTAACAAGCCTTCCTGTAGAATCTTTGTCAGGAATTTTAGAAGATCACAAGGTTTCTTTTGTGTTCCCAGGCTACAAGATCAAGCTGCAGAGACCATTGAAGCTCTGCATGCAGCAGGCCTGAAAGTCTGGGTGCTCACTGGGGACAAGATGGAGACAGCTAAATCCACATGCTATGCCTGCCGCCTTTTCCAAACCAACACCGAGCTCTTAGAACTAACCACAAAAACCATTGAAGAAAGTGAAAGGAAAGAAGATCGATTACATGAATTATTGATAGAATATCGTAAGAAATTGCTGCATGAATTTCCTAAAAGTACTAGAAGCCTTAAAAAGTAAGAAAGTACATCAGTTTCTTATATTTAGACATTGGTGCAGATGTAAATCACAGCTGCGTATACAAAAGGCTTCATTTTCTGTAATTTATGATTTTCTGTTTGCAGGTGTTTTATCATTATAAGTTAAAATTGTCCCTGAGGACTTGACTAATGGCCCATCTGAGATTATTTGGCACTTTCCACCTTTTCTTTTAACTTGAAAGAAAACTGCACATTTCGGAAGGTTTAGAAAAATAGCTCAATTTTTAAATATTTAGAGTCTAGGTATTCAGTGTTGATATTCTGGCCTGGTCCATGTTAAGAAAAAAAATACTCCTTTCACAGTCTCTTAAAGTGAATGTAATAAAATCAATCTCTATGACAATTTTCGTGCATTTTGAGGTTCTGGAGCCATTTTCTGTGCATTTTTATACCCCAGAGCTCCAAATGGAATCAAATACTTGTTAACGTGGCCACTTTATTTAGAGGACATGGCTGCTTTGACTCTGCTTTCAACTAGGAAGAACTTGTGGAACATGAAGGTGTCAGGGAAAGCCACTGATAAACAATAATTCAATGCCCAGAGATATATTTTCTATACTTCCCATTGACCAAGGGTGAGCCTTGTCTAAACCAGTTACTTGAATTTACCTTGGCCATAAGCAAATTGATTTCCTTTTTTGGAATGCCACTGGATGTGTCTGTACTAACTTGAAATATCCCTAAGCAATATTATTTTCAATTTCTTAAGCATACTTTATGTTCCAGGAACAGTGTTAAGGGCATTGTATGATAATTGTCATTTAATCATCATTAACAACCCAGTTAGGCAACCGTATTTTCTTCATTTTACAGATAGAGATCACACAACTAAGAAGGAGTTCAGAAAGTCTATCCAATTTCAGATCCCATGCTTATAACAACTATGCTATATCTGTATCCTCATCTCTAATGTTTAAGCAAGCTTTAAAAATGAATAGCCTGCATTCATGAGGCTATGGCCAATTCTAAAGCAGCTGTTGTTGTTCTAGTACTTGGGCATCAATGAGAATAAATAGGTTTTTATTAATTGCCTATGAGAAACATTTTCCTTTAGCCAAATGGTACTTATAAAGACAGTCCAAAGTATGTGCATTTTACTTCTCCTTTTGTCTTAGTCTGCTTGAGCTACTGTAACAAAATACCATAGATTGGGTGGATTAAACAGTAGAAATTTATTTTTCAGTTTTGGAGGCTAAAGTTCTGTGATTGGAGTGCCAGCATGGTTGGGTTCTTGTGAGGGCTCTCTTCTGGCTTAGAGATGGCCGCCGTTTCCCTGTGTCCTCACATGGCAGAGAGAGCTCTGCTGTCTCTTCCTCTTATAAGGGCAGTAATCCCATCATGGAGTCCCCACCTTCATTGACTCATCTAAAGTCAGTGTATTCGTCTGTTTTCACACTGCTGATAAAGACATACCCGAAACTGGGAACAAAAAAGAGGTTTAATTGGACTTAGAGTTCTGCATGGTTGGGGAGGCCCAAGAATCGTGGTAGGAGGCAAAAAGCACTTCTCACATGGCAGTGGCAAGAGAAAAATGAGGAAGAAGCAAAAACAGAAACCCCTGATAAACCCATCAGATCTCATGAGAGTTAATTCACTATAACGAGAACAGCACAGGAAAGACCAGCCCCGATGATTCAATTACCTCCCCCTGGGTCCCTCCGACAACACATGGGAATTCTGGGAGATACAGTTCAAGTTGAGATTTGGGTGGGGACATGACCAAACCATATCATTCTACCCCTGGCCCCTCCAAATCTCATGTCCTCACATTTCAAAACCAACCATGCCTTCCCAATAGCCCCCCAAAGTCTTTCAGCATTAACCCAAAAGTCTACAGTCCAAAGTCTCATCTGAGACAAGGCAAGTCTCTTCCACCTATGATCCTGTATAAAATCAAAAGTAAGCTAGTTATTTCCTAGATACAATGGGGGTACAGGTATTGGGTAAATACAGCCGCTCCAAATGGGAGAAATTGGCCAAAACAAAGGGGTTAGAGGGCCCATGCAAGTCTGAAATCCAGCAGGGCAGTCAAATCTTAAAGCTCCAAAATGATATACTTTGACTCCATGTCTCACATCCAGGTCGTGCTATTGCAATAGGTGGGTTCCCATGGTCTTGGGCAGCTCTACCCCTGTGGCCTTGCAGGGTATAGCCTCCCTCCTGGCTGCTTTCACGGGCTGGCATTGAGTGTCTGCAGCTTTTCCAGGTGCGCAGTGCAAGCTGTCAGTGGATCTACCATTCTGGCGTCTGGAGGATGGTGGCCCTCTTCTCATAGCTCTACTAGTCAGTGCCCCAGTAGGGACTCTGTGTGGAGGCTCCGACCCCACATTTCCCTTCTGCACTGCCCAAGCAGAAGTTCTCCACAGGGGCCCCATCCCTGCAGGAAACTTTTGCCTGGGCATCCAGGTGTTTATACATACACCTTCTGAAAGCTAGGTGGAGGTTCCCAAACCTCAGTTCTTGACTTTGTGCACCCATAGACTCAACGCCACGTGGAAGCTGCCAAGGCTTGGGGTTTCCACCCTCTGAAACCACAGCCTAAGCTCTACATTGGCCCCTTTCAGCCACGGCTAGAGCAGCTGGGACACAGGGCACCAAATCCCTAGGCTACACACAGCACAGGGACACTGGGCCTGGCCCATGAAACCCCCTTTCTTCCTGGGCCTCCCGGCCTGTGATGGGAGGGGCTGCTGTGAAGGTCTCTGGCATGGCCTGGAGACATTTTCCCCATGGTCTTGGGGATTAACATTAGGCTTCTTGCTTGTTATGCAAATTTCTGCAGCTGGCATCAATTTCTTCTCAGAAAAGGGGTTTTTCTTTTCTATCACATCGTCAGGCTGCAAATTTTCTGAACTTTTATGATGTTTCCCTTTTAAAATGGAATGCTTTTAACAGCACCTAGGTTACCTTTTGAATGCTTTGCTGCTTAGAAATTTCTTCTGCCAGATACCCTAAATCATCTCTCTCAAGTTCAAAGTTCCACAAATCTCTAGGGCAGGGACAAAATGCCACCAGCCTCTTTGCTAAAACATAACAAGAGTCACCTTTGCTCCAGTTCCCAACAAGTTCCTCATCTCTATCTGAGACCACCTCAGCCTGAACCTTACTTTTCATATCACTATCGGCATTTTTGTCAAAGCCATTCAGCAAGTGTCTAGGAGGTTCCAAACTTTCCCACATTTTCCTGTCTTCCTGTGAGCCCTCCAAACTGTTCCAGCCTCTGCCTGTTACCCAGTTCCAAAGTCACTTCCACAGTTTTGGGATCTCCTCAGCAATGCCCCACTCTACGGGTACCAATGTACTGTATTAGTTCGTTTTCATGCTGCTGATAAAAACTTACCCAAGACTGGGAAGAAAAAGATTTAAGTGGACTTACAGTTCCACATGGCTGAGGCCTCAGAATCAAGGCAAGAGGCAAAAGGCACTTCTTACATGGCTACGGTAAGAGAAAAATGAGGAAGAAGCAAAAGCGGAAACCCAGTAAACCCGTCAGATCTCATGAGACTTCACTCACTCTCACGAGAGTAGCACAGGAAAGACCGGCCCCTATGATTCAGTTACCTCCCCCTGGGTCCCTCCCAAAACACATGGGAGTTCTGGGAGATACAATTCAAGTTGAGATTTGGGTGGGGACACAGCCAAACCTTATCAGTCAGTTACCTCTCAAGGTCCCCACCTCCAATACCACAACACTGGGAGTTAAGAGCTTCAACAGATAAATCTTGGGAGAACACAATTCAGTTTATAACAGACGCAAATCCCATCATTAGGGCCTCACCCTCTAAAGGTGCTATCTTCAAATACAATCACATTGAGGGGTAGTGCTTCAACATGAGTTTGCAGGGGAACACAATTCAGTCTATAGCACCATTCAGCAGCCCTGAGGACACTTTTGTAAAAGCCAGGGCTTATGGAAAACCTAATGTACTATCACTGTCTCAGATCAGCCCGTCTTCCTGAGTTGGGCACAGTCTTTACTTACTTACACAGGGTTCAGACTCAGTCACCTTTGCCAGCTTCTGCTCCTTTGCCCTTTCCCCTTCAAATCAGACCCCAAGCCATATTCATACTCCCATTCTCACCTCTAGTGCCCCACCCACATCAGAGGCCGAGTACCTCATGCATGAAATCCCTTAAGCCCCTCTGCCAGATGAATGATCTTTAAATGAAGCACTGTCCATGTCACAGTTCCGCTCTGAAAACTTTGGTGGTTCTCCATTACCCACAGATTCAGGCCACACCAAAGGCCTTAAGTGACCTTTTCAATGTGCTTTTCCAGTGCACCCCAACATAACATTCTATTACTTCACCTCTTTTGTCTCTGTTTTTCAAGTCCTACTTTAGATACCGTACCTCACAAAGAATCCACTATTCTCTCCTGTGTGGATGTGTCTCAGTAACTGGGCATTAGCCATGGATTATCTTGTCTGATTGGGTAGTTCTCTCACGTATGCTTCTATCAGTCTAAGGAGATGTTCTATTCTCCATAAAAAGATTAGTCCATAATTCTTTGTATTTCTCTATATAGTGTGCTTATAGTTGGTGTTCGCAAGTTATTTCTTCATTGGTTATTGAGTTGCTGTTTTCAGCCCCGTAAGTAAGCTATTAATATATGAGTAGGGGGGCGAAGAAAGAGAACACATCATTGATGTCTCTTTATTTAGTGAATAAAATTATACAGCAAAATATGGGTAAGTATAAAATGTTACGGTATTAGCAGTATACACTGAAGAAATACGGAATAAAGGAATGATGAGGTATATTAGGCCCTCACTACTCAAAGCTTCGTCTATAGAATGGCAACTCCATTGTCACTGGGCAGCTTTTTAGAAATGCAAAATCTCACATCACACCTAATGAATCCGAATTTGCAGTGTAACAAGATTCCCAGGTGATTCCTTTGCACATTAAACTTTGAGTAGCATTAAATTAGATAACAATCTCTGAGATCCTGCTTTGTCGAACGCTTCCACTGCAGTGGTTGTCAAATGGCATCCAAGATTCCCCAGAGCAAAACTTGAATAACCACTCATTTGTTTCCTAATTGAAAAATAAAAGTTAATTGGCAGAATTTTCTCAGTTGTTAGTTTTACACTATATTTTTCTTAAATACTTGGCACCTGTTACACATTTGTCTTTCCTGACACCTAACACCTCTTAGTCCTGGCTACACATGAGAACCACCTAGGAAGCTTTTACCATATATATATATATATTTATATATATATAAAACCAAGCCCTGGCCAAGGTACTCTGATTTAATTGGTCTGGGGATAGGCCGCAGGCATGGGCAATTTTTAAAGCCACCCAGATGATTTCAATGGGATGGCTAGAGAACCACTAAGCTAGTATATAAAATGATACATTTAAAGAAAAAAAAAGTACATACATATATATATATATGTTTGCCCCAAAGCCATTTGTCTTTTCCCTGTATTGTTAGGGAGTTTCAGACTAATTGATGATTTGTCTTCATAGCAGAGTTTAACTAATTGATTTTAATTCCAAATACTCACTATATGTTTCTTAAACAGAGGCAGGCCGCTTAATCTCTTTATTTTGTAAACATCAAAAAAAAAGTTTGTATTAGTCAAAGTTCAACCAGAAAAATAGAGCCAGTAAAAGAATATATTGAGAGATTTATTGTTAGGACTTGGCTTGGGCAACTAACTGTATTATCTAGCTGGGCAGGTCTAGGTTTATGGGATAGGCTCTTAGGAAGGGCTGGGACTCTCAGGCATGAGCTAAGGCTATTGCCTTAGGAAGTCTCAGGAAGTAGCTAAGGCTACTGCATCAGGAAGTCTCAGCTTTGCTCTTAAAACCTTTTAAGTGACTGAATAAGGCCCACTCTAGTTATCTAGGATGATCTCTCTTACTTGAAATCAGCTGCTTGTGGATTTTTATCACATCTACAAAGTACCTTTACAGCAACACTTAGACAATTGTTTGATTAAATAACTGGGAAATGTGGCCTCACCAAGCTGACCTTTTAGAACTTGTAGTCATCTATATGTGCAACTCGGGTCTCAAAGATATGATTGCAAATCACTGTTGTGCCATTATTAGTGGCAGTTGCTTCTTTAGAGTGAACAGGTTGAGGAACCAGATTGATGACTCCCCTTACCTGGGACCACCCCCTTTGTTGTTAAAAAAAAAAAATCTGGATCCTAAATAGAAATCTATAATAAATTCAAACACAGCATTGTTTTTCTTTTTCAGAGCATGGACAGAACATCAGGAATATGGATTAATCATAGATGGCTCCACATTGTCACTCATACTAAATTCCAGTCAAGACTCTAGTTCAAACAATTACAAAAGCATTTTCCTACAAATATGTATGAAGTGTACTGCAGTACTCTGCTGTCGGATGGCACCGTTACAGAAAGCCCAGGTAACTGTGAACATTAGTTAACGTTCCATTCTGGATACTTCTGTACACATATGTGGAAATGTTTATTTTTTAAAAAATTATTTCTTCTTCAAAGGGCCATTATTACCATCTAATTTCTTCCTCCAAGGCTTCTTTCTTTTTGTAATCAGACTCAGAAATCTTTTCCCATTTTGAATTAAACTTATGCTGCACCTTGTTGTCCCCTCAATCTGGCTATCCAGTTCCTCACCTTCCAGACTTTTTTCTCTGATGAGTGCTTTTTGCCTGCTGCCACTGCTCCTAGATCCCTTATGACATTAGCTCTGTGTGTTCTTTCTGCTCTTCTTACTCCCTTGGCTTGCCTGCAGGTAGACCTGGCCCATCCCTTGTGTAGTCTTCCATTCTCTTTCTCATTTCTCCTTTGTTCTTGATACCATCAATTATATCCTCCTTAAAATTATCATTTCATGGTCTCTGTGATGGTCCATGGTCCTAACATTTACTTGTCAACGTAGTGACTTTTTATTAGATCTTAAAATTTTCTTCCTCAGACCAGTATGGTTTTTCTTTTATATTGTTCTTGTTACCGGTGCCATTTTTCTCTTGCTCCCTATGTCTCAAAACTACTTTTGATCCTTCTCATCTCCCTCTATATATAGTCACCATGTTCTGTTGGTCCTACCTTTTGTCATAGCTCTCATTTTGATGCCATCTTTCAAAACCTTTTACTGCCCAACTAGTCCAAGCCCTTATGACTTTACACATAGACTATTTGATTTAGTCTCCTCACTGGCTTCCTTGCTTTCACCCATCCATTTTTAATCTCTCCACACTCCCAAATTAATCTTGTTAAAACATAACTCTTCCTATCATATATTCTTTTTCGGACACTTTCAGTAGTTTCATAGTCCCTTAGAATGAAGGGCAGTTGACTGAGTGTGGCGCCTGGGGCTCCCCACTGTTGTCCCTTAACATGGCTCTACATATTTTGTACTTTGTGTCCACTGTCACTCCTTTCTCTGGCGTACATTCTCCACTCCTGTTGGTTGTTCTTCCGTGGTCTTCCATATGTCATACTCAGGGCAACTTTCAAAACTTTTGTCACATCATTTCCTCAACTGGCATTCTCTCTGAATTCCCCTGGCCTAACAAAAATTTTACTCATAATGAAACCTAGCTGAAGGGCCGCCTCCTACATGCTTTCTTTTCCAGCTCCTCCAGTCCAAATTGATCTGCCTCATCTTGCTTCTTTGTATTCACTAGGTACAAGGAAACTTAGAGTCTCGGTTACCTACTTTTTCATTTCCATATATGCTATAGGATATTCTTTCATATGTGTTAGTCTTGCTTCATCAGATTCTTTAACCGGTTGCTCTGAGTGTCTGTGGCTTTTCTTTTACATACTGCACGCGGACACACACACACACACACACACAGCGCCCATCATATTTGGGGCATTTCTTCTGTCTGCCTTCTAGCTCTCAGTCCCCACTGCAATCAGAGGCTCTTCTTTCTTTTCTTCAATCTTGAAAACCTCTCTTGGCCCCAGGTTGGGAATCAGATCCAACCAGAATACACTATTCAAAAGTATCCGTCCCCTTAGTCAGAGGCTTTCCTGCAACAGCGACCTCTTTTTTTTCCCTTATGTTCAGTGTATGCTGTTCAAATTGCTCACCTGGGTTCTGAGTGCTTCACTGCCAGGCAGGTTCCTGACCCCATGCTGCTGCTTCCATCTTAATTATGCCACCACTTGTGGTTTAGTCCTCATTCTGTTTTATTTCTGTCACTGTAGTTATTTTTTGCAGGATATTACATACTTAGCTGTCATGTTCATGTAGGTGATATTCAAGTCACTACCTCCAATCCAAGTATTTGGTGATCTACTTTACTTCTTCACCTGTTTCCCAAACATGTATTCTTGGGTGTGGCATTATCACCCCAAATCTGACTTCTCTAGAGTCCAACCATCATTTTCTCTGGCATCTTCTTTTTCTATGACTGACCTCAGTGTACTTCCAGATTTCTAGATTCAAAACCTTGAAACCTGTGTTGCCTTCCCACATACCACATACATTACTCTTCCATTGTAGTCTTAGTCACTAAATTTTGTCCGTTTCTTGTTACATTGTCTTTTCTGTCTATTCCTTTCTTTTCATTACCTTTCAGGGCCAGGCCTTTCAATAGCTCACTGAACTCCTGGAACTAGCCACCTAACTTCTCTCTTCACCCACAGTCTTGCTTTCCTCCAGTTCTTCCTACATCCTGCTGTCACTTTCATATCACTGCCTGTTGAACTAGCTCCAGATATTTCTGTCCGTGTTCCCTATATGAAAATTCCAGTTGATCTGGGCAAGCCAGACCTATTCTCTCAGCATGTACTGTATTTATCTGGCTATGTGCTCTTAGATATGCTAGTCCGATTCTCTGGAATACTCCTTTATTTCTTTGTCATCTATGCGAGTCATACTAATATTTCATGATTTACATCAAATCACTCTTCCTTCTGTAAAATTCCTGATCACTCTGTCATGTGGTGTCTTCTCCCTTCTCTGGCATCCTAGGCCTTCTTATGTGAATGACAATATCATCCATTCCTGCACAGATGCTACATTTTGTTACTTTGTATTGTTCATCTGCTTATCTAATATTCTTGTACTCATGACCTAACTCTACTACTTCATTTATATGCTTTTTAAGGTGTGTAATGAAACCTTATATCTGTTTTGGCTCTTAGCACATTCCTGTATACAATATAAAGCAAGCTATTATAGTTGATGAATAAATAGTATTTTGGTAAATTTTTTTTTTTTTTCATGAAGCTATCCTAGAGATTGAAGAGGTCTTAATCCAGTTGACCTAGGGCTGAGTGAAAAAGTCTATGTTTACGAATCTAAATCCCTTCATGATTTTATGGTCCATGATTGTATATCCTTTTATCTTTCTACAGTGATGAGTTTTACTCTTTGTAGTCTATATTTTCATGCAGAAGCTGTCACCCTTGATAATTTTATTGCCTTCCCTAAACCTTCCCTGGCTGCGTATTTTTTCCTTGAGGTGCAAATTGTTACTGCACACAGTGTAACAGGTGCACTTAGTTAACCATTATTGTAGCCTAGTAAAAACAAATTTAGTTTGGGTTCTTTAATTTTGTCTTTTATTCTTTCACTTACAGGTTATTTCTGACAGTCTTCTATAAAGTTTTTAAGAAGAACCAAGTTGAGGGGAAGGATTGGGGGAAGTTGGCATCTCATAGTCACATCATTTTTGTGTGAAGTGGAATTCGATGTGGGGTTTTTTGTACTATTTAATACAACTAAAACCTGATTGGATTCTATTTAAAGAAATAACCGCAGGGTGCCTTAGTCTCATGAATTATTTTTAATCACTCCAGTTATGTTGAAAATGGATTTTATTTATGTTAACTGGTCAGAACAATTGTGAGGACAGTATTTTTGCAAAGCATTATTTAGTTACTAAATTATTTTTTTTAAACTGCTAGATTCCAAGGGGTTTTGTGGCTTACCACATCAAACAGTGATTATCTAAAACATAGGGTAGGAGGGCAGCTGATTACCCAATATACTTCCCACAAGTAACTCTGCCAGGAGGTTTTTGGAGAACCCCAAGGCAGAAATATTTTAATACCAGGGATGAACATTTTATTCAGTACCTGTTATGAACATGTCCCTGAACTACACAGTATCATTTATACATCTTGAAGAAACACTCAGAGAATAGTGACAGGCTTTGTACACATATCTTGGGCATCTTTCTGCAAATGTCAACCCCTTTAGTACACCTCTTTTAAAATACAGCTACTCATAGGAGAGGTCAGACCATATTGAGCAGTGAGAGATTTATTAAAGTTTAGTTGGCAGCCAGATAGGTGCAAGAATTTAACATTAGGTAAGTTGGAATAGGTGTTGATGTGCTTCTAGGGAAGGTGAGAGTGTCAGCAGGGAGGAGAGAGTAGCAAGTAACCAAAAACATTGTTCACTGACTTCCTACTTGGTTCTGGTGGCCCTATGTGTGTTACCCCAAATCAGCTTTCTGGCTTCTACTGTTACACATTCAACATCTGATCTGAAAGAACACATGATGCAATGACAAAAGAAGGAAATGTATTGACCTCTAATATGCATGAGAGGCAAAGTTTTTGATAGTTCATATATCACAGAACTAGGACAAGTGGGTGCTGGTGTTATATTTTGAATGGCTGTGTTGTTCTGCATCTGTGAATTTGACACTATTATACATACTACAGTTGGCCCTCCGTATCCATGGGTCCTGCATCCACAGATCCAAACAACTGTGGATTGAAAACATTAGAATAAAACTAAAACAATGAACAGTATAACAATAAAAATAATACAGATTTTAAAACAATACAGTATGACAGCTATTTACATAGCATTTACATTGTAGTTAGGTATTAAAAGTAACCTAGAGATGATTTAAAGTATGCAGGAGGATTTTGGTATCTACGAGGGTCCTGGAACCAATCCTCCAAGGATACTGAGGGATGACTGTATATGCACAAACTACCTTTCTGTTTGCAAGGCCGCTATTTACAATTGTGAATGAGGCATAAACCCCTAAAGTAGTCCAATCTTACATTCTTCTTTGACCTTTTTTATACCTCTTTTGTATTTAATATTTAGATTGTCAGAATGGTGAAGAATTTAAAAGGCAGCCCAATAACTCTGTCGATAGGTGATGGTGCCAATGATGTTAGTATGATCTTGGAATCCCATGTGGGAATAGGTAAGAGACATCTAATGAGATGGCAGCTGTAAAAAGTATCAGTATTGCTTTTAGGTAGTGTGGTCTTACATTCTAGAGTGGCTGTTTTGGTTGCTCATCTTGAATTTGAATTTTGGAGTTAAAATTGTTAATTAAATGAATGCCTCATCTGATCATGCAACATGTCCATCCCAAGGTCCTGCCCTGTGGTAGAAATGTAGCAATGTAACAAAGTTAAAGGATGTTTTTCAATTAGCCAAGTAGAGTGAATTTCCCAAAGCTACTGGCAGCACAATTGATTGTTTAGCTCTTACTTTGACAGCATGCGTGAAACTTCTATTGATTTTCTGCCCTGGCCAGACTGCCTACTTATGTTGCTGTCCTATATCTTTTGAGACCTCAACTGTTTGGGGCTAAGAAATGATAATTGATTGGCTGTTTTTAACATGGCAGTATTAATGGGTGGTTTGGGCTGTAGTGTTGAATTTATATATTGACATGCAACAACAGCTTTTCCACCACCTGTATCACTTTTTCCTTCTCTGGTTGCTATTAGGCAGCACAGCTAACTCCCCAGCAAGTTAGTTAGCTAGTTTGTTTGTTTTGGCAGGGTGGTGGGACCAGATATGGAATTCGTATCTTGGGAATTATTGTACTGCAGTTTAGATTCCCAAATTGTTCTTTTCATTTGGAAGTATTCCTATTTATTGTGCAACTTTTAAGTTCTACTCATTGGTTATCCAAGTGTCAAATGGCCTAAAGCTGCTCGAGCTCATAGAACCCTTGCGCTGCTAGTCAGGGTTTCATTCATGAAAGAATTTCACCGTCTTCTCATTGAGCCCCTAGACCACAAACCCCAGGTTTCTGAGTTGCCTTAATATAGCACCTAGTCTAGGGTCATACACAATTTAGCCCTTACTGAGTGACTTAATAATTTTTAAGTTGAATTTTTTTCCTTCAGATAATTTTTGCCTTGTAATGATTGAAATAATGATTCTGTTTAATTGTTGTATGCTGTGTTACAAATAGGGAGTTACCAGTTAAACTTAAATTATTTGGTAAGTCTCAGTGTCACTGTTAAAGAAAGCTCTTTTGGTTTTTAAAAAAGGAAAACTAAATGATAGAATTGACCTATAACATTTAACCAAGTTGAAACTATGAAAATAAATCAGGGAGTCATTTATTCTAGAAAATGCTCACTGTATAGAGATACTCTCTTTTAGGTATTAAAGGCAAAGAAGGTCGCCAAGCAGCTAGGAATAGCGATTATTCTGTTCCAAAGTTTAAACACTTAAAGAAACTGCTATTGGCTCATGGACATCTATATTATGTGAGAATAGCACACCTTGTACAGTACTTCTTCTATAAGGTATGTGATAAAATATATGTAATTTAATTTCTTTTTAATCCAGCATTGACTCAGCTTGGTCATGGTGGTGGTGTTCTTCCTTTTTTTTTTTATGCTGCTTTTGCTATCTCATACTGAAATTTGCAGTCAACAAAGCAGAGGTTGTCTATTGGATGAATCAGAAAACAGAGATTCCTTTTGATGCAAAATATTTGATAGGAATTTTTAAGCCCTCTTTATTGAAATATAAATTAAATACAATAAAGTGTATTCATCAAAAGTGTACAGTTCCATGAGTTTTGCCAGTTGTATCCATCCATGTAACCATCACACCAGTCAAAAAATAGAACATTGTGGCTTGCTAGTGGCTCATTCCTGTAATCCTAGTGCTTTGGGAGGCCAAGGTGGGAGGATCACTTGAGGTCAGGATTTTGAGACCAGCCTGGGCAATAATGAGAGACCTTGTCTCTACAAAAATAAAAATTTTCTAAAATGAAATTTTTGCAGTCATTTATAAATTGTCTATAAGCATGCCAACCAAGAGAACTACTGGTAACATTTTGATATGTGACCTTGCTGGTCTTTTGTCTGTACAAATTAATGTATATATGTATTTTTTTTGTACTTTTATACACTATACACTACATATGGGTTTTTAAAATTTTTTCGAGACATAATTTAACAAAATTCACCTTTTTTAAAGAAACATTTTCTTAAAGACAGAGTGTCTCTCTGTTGCCCAGGCTGGAGTGCAGTGGTGTGATCTTGGCTCACTGTAGCCTCTGTGTCCTGGGTTCAAATGATGCTCATGCCTCAGCTTCCCGAGTAGCTGGGATTACAAGCCCTTGCCACCACACCTGGCTGATTTTTGTGTTTTTAATAGAGACAAGGTTTCACCATGTTGGCCAGACTGGCCTTGAACTCCTGACCTCAAGTGATCTGCCCCCCTCAGCCTCTCAAAATGCTGGGATTACAGGCTTGAGCCACCACACTTGGCCTAAAATTCACCATTTTAAAGTTTATAATTCAATGACTATAGTGTGTTCACTATGATGTGCAACCATCATCATTGTCTAATTCTAAAACTTTTCTATCATTCCCAAAAGAAACCTTGTACCTATTGGTATAATACATATTGCTTTGCACTTTGCCTTTTTCACTTAATTTATATTGTGAACATTTTTCTCACCCAACTTAATATTCTTCCAAAACATAATTGTGCAACATCACAAATCCCCAATATTGGACACTGAAGTAGTTTCCTCAACAATACCTTGGTTTCCTTTTATCACGAAGCATTAGTGTATACATTAGACTGAGTCTGCATACCTGTTATTGTCTACCAGGGAATAGAATTTACTAAATTTCTTAATTCGATTCTAGTTTGTAGATAGAGTATTTAGTGCATCTTCCAACTACTCGAATCATATAGTATTTAGTATATGATTCAAGTAGTCATATTTGAATTTCATACCCTATATTTTATAAGAGTTAAAGCTCAGCACCTGATTTTGTGTGTCAGTTGTCTATAGTCAACTCTAGGTCTTTCTTACTAACTTTATATTTAAAGAAAGTATTTATTTATAAAACTATGAACCCAGTTTCACAAATTATTCTAAGACCCTGCTAGCCGGTATTTGCTGGTAGCCAGGCCAAACACTGTGTAGGAGGAAGATCATGATGATGATGGTAACCCAATATGTGTAAGGTATTTTGTGAGTTCACAAAATCACTTTTTAAAAAATGTAATCCTCACAAACATCCTATGAGACAAGTAGTATTATCTCCATTTAAGATACATGGAAAGTAGAGCTCAGAGAGATGATATAACTTGCCTTTGGCTTTCCATCCAGGAGGCGATGTTCCACCATAGACTCATTTACTCCAAATCCGGGACTTTTTATGTGTCACAGTTAGGGTCTTTTGGGCCTTGCACCCAGTAACAGTAGCTTATGGAAATAAAGAGTTATTCTCTCTTGACCTCCACCTAGCAGGAAGGAGATCCCTTGAAGATTTGTCATTCAGATCTGCCTAGTAATCTAAACCTATTCCAGAGGCTTATTTTGCCTCTTTTGAGTTTTGGCCTGCAGTTTAAGCAACTGCCACCAGATGGAAGGAATGCTCTGCTAAGGAGAACAAAACAAGCTTTAAAATGGCAAATGTTGACCAGTGGTTATTTATGTAGATTATATTCTCTGTCTTCGTTAGTGTCTCTAGGCTCATTATCATCTTGGTTACTGACTCAGCAGTATTTCTTTTTTATTACTATCTTTTGTGCCAAGAGGATTTCTAAAATTTTCAACTCTATTTGGCTGAGCTAAGAGGTCTTTCTGTCCTCTCGCCATCGTCTTCAAATTGTTATTGCCCACTCCTGGAGTACTTCAGTGACAGGTCTTCCTACCTTCTGTTTGTCCATTTAATCCTCCTTATATAATTCAGCTAGATTAGTGTTTAAAGAATGCCACTTTTCAACTTGTCCCTTAGAAACTTTACTCTCCATTGTCTCAGCTTTAGTCTGGCTTTTAATGCACCCCACAATGTGACCCTGTCTTACCATATAAGTTTAAAATATATTCATTCTTGCCTTGGTTCCTGCCATCAACATGTCCTGTTCATCTTTATTCATAGTTCAAGTTCTAACTTCTTTATTCAATCAGTCAACAAATATATTTTAAACGTGTTACCATGTGCCAAGGCCTGTTTTAGGCGCTTGAGGATACACCATGGTGTAAGACAGGCAGTGTCCCTGTTCTCATGAAAATTAGATTCTGGTGAGTGAGGTAGATACCCACTCTCCCTTATCATGAAGCAACCTTGTGATCCCCCACTGAGCTCTACCTGCTTCAACCTCAGAACACTTATTTTTTTCATAAACTGTGACTCTAGAAATACTATGGACTATATTTTGCATTGTACCAGAACTGATAACGTACAAATGAGTGTTGCTTTTCCAGGTGATGACCTTGGGAGCTCTGACTCATGCTGCAGGGGTGATTCAAAACATGTTGAGCTCATTTCTTTAGAAACATCCTCCAGAGTCAGTAGTACATTGATTTAAATATCCTCAGCTATGGTAGATGTTCATCCTTTGGGGTTGCATTTGATTTTTAAAAACAGTCTCAAGTCTCCTAGAGCTAATTCTGGAGAATTAGCTGACAGAAGGGAGGAGACTAGTTTTCTGGCATGACTGGAAAGTGGGCTGTTGAAGGGGCTTCTCGAAGAGAAGTTCAGAGACATCATGAACAAGTAACAGCAAAGAAGCTCACAGCCTGCTTTGAAGAATAGCAGTTATTTGAAAATTCTAGTCCTGGTAGTTTTGCTTAAAGACATTAATTTCAGTATTTTATAGTCACACTTAGTAACTTTTACTACCTTATGACTTCCCAGCTTGTGTTTCTTTTCTGCTTGTCTTTTTAGTATTTCTAAAATTAAACAATATGTCCCTTAGGACAGTGGTCCCCAACCTTTTTGGCACCAGGGATCTCAGGCCCTAATGCTCACTTGCCTGCCGCTCACCTCCTGCTGTGCATCCTCGGGGGGAGGGGAGGGGGTCCCTGACTTAGGAAAAAGAAGTTGACTCTTTTTTTGGTATCATCTGTGTGCCATCTTTGTGTGTAGTAGATGCTCAATAATGATATGTTGATTGTTTGATGAGATAGTAATAAAGGCATTAAAGCATTAGTTGATATTGGTAGTGTCAACATAATCTATAATAATTTCCCAACTATTTGTTGGCATTAATTGACTTTAAATGTACACTTGCAGCATTGTCAGTCTACTATATGGTTTGCAAATCTAATTGGTGTTAAAGATACAGTGTCATTAGGTGTTCATATTGGATGAGCTCATTTATTTCCTGGAAGAAGGATAGCAACAGATTCTCATTAAGTAAATAAGATCCTCTTCTGCCTTGATAGGGCAAAAGTTGGCCTTAATATGAATTAATTATTTTTTTAGTTGTTTCCTTATGTCTGTGGAATAGAGGTTTATTGCATTCTGGCATTAGAAGGATTTAGGAGTAATTATAAACTATTTGGAATATAGTTTCCCATTTTAGTTTAGCAAGTTGATTAAGTGAAAATGTTAATCCTTGTCTTCATTTTTTTTTTCAGAACCTTTGTTTCATTTTGCCACAGTTTTTGTACCAGTTTTTCTGTGGATTCTCGCAACAGGTTTGTTTCCCAAGTTTTCATTATAATGTGGTTTATATTTGCTGTTAATAAATTACCCTTATATATTAGATTTATAGAGATTAGAGATGTATATACAAAGTAAAGGGATCTCTTGGTTTTGACGATAGCAAATGTGTATGTCTTTGCTTTACTAGCTTTCTTATTGTTATCTTCATTTTGAAATGCTTTTGGTACATCCTGTTGGAGATGTGATAACATTAAAAAAAGAGTATTTTGAATTTTTTCTTTTTATCAATGTATAAAATGTTTCATAATTCTAAAATGTTATAGTTTAATATTTTATCAGATGAAATCTCCCAACTTTGCAGGCTCTCAGGTTAGTTTTATAGAAAAACATTAATCTTTAAGCTATCCAAGAACCTGTGATTCCTAGAGAAAGCCTTGGATTACGTAAAGCAGCTATAGATGTTTTGCCTTCTGTTGTTTTCTGAACATGTATTACATAAGGAATATGTTATATATTAACTTGATACATAAGTGGTAGGATAGCGAGGCATCTTTGTTTTAAAAACTGTAATGGATTTGACATTGCTTCTAATGGGAGGTATAGCAAAATACAGGAGCTTATAATACTCAGTGACTCAGAAATTTTATAATTAATCTGTGAGAAGTTCAATGATTTTTCCAAACTGAGCTACCACATTGCCATAGGTGTTACGTTTCTAAATTTCAAAGGCAAGCTTTACATACGCTTCTGTGAATACAAAGTACACTTATGAATACACTTATGTATTCTTCTTGGTTCCTCCTGGTAGGAAGTGATTTTCTTCTAATTCTTTGGCAGCATTTTTTTTTTTTTTTTAACTTTTAGGTTCAGGAGTGCATGTGCAGGTTTATATTGGCAAACTCATGCCACAGGAGTTTGGTGTTCAGTTTATTTTGTCACCCAGGTAAAAAGTATAGTACCTGGTAGGTAGCTTTTTGATCCTCTCCCTCCTCTCACTCTCCACCCTGAAGTAGACTCCAGTGTCTTTTTCCCTTCTTTGTGTCCATATGTTCTCATTGTTTAGCTCCCACTTACAAGTGAGAACATGCTGTATTTGGTTTTCTCTTTCTGCATTAGTTTGCTTAGGATGATGGCTTCCAGCTCCATCCGTGTTGCTGCAAATGACGTGATCTTATTCTTTTTTATGTTTGCGTAGTATTTCACGGTGTATATGTACCACATTTTCTTTTTCCAGTCTACCATTGAGGGGAATTTAGGTTGATTACATGTCTTTGATATTATGAAGAGTGCTGCAGTAAACGTGTGTGTGTGTCTGTATGGTGGAATAATTTATATTCCTTTGGGTATATACCCAGTAATGGGATTGCTGGGTTGAATGGTAATTCTGTTTTAAGGTCTTTGAGGAATCATCACACTGCTTTCCACAATGGCTAATTTACATTCTCACCAGCATTCTACAAGTGTTCCCTTTTTTCTGCAACCTTGCCAGCATCTGGTTTTTTTTCTTTTTTGACTTTTTAATAATAGCCATTCTGACTGGTATGAGATGATATCTTGTTTTTGTTTTGATTTGCATTTCTCTAATGATTAGTGATGTTGAGCGTTTTTTCATATGCTTGTTGGCTGCGTGTTTGTTTTCATTTGAAAAGTGTCTGTTCGTGTCCTTTGCCCACTTTTTAATGGGGTGATTTGATTTTTGCTTACAAATTTATGTAAGTTCCTTATAGATGTTGGGTATTAGACATTTGTCACATTCATCATTTGCAGATATTTTCTCCCGTTTTGTAGGTTGTCAGTTTACTCTGTTGATAGTCATCTTCTTGTATGCAGAAATTCTTTATTTAATTAGGTAACATTTGTCAGTTTTTGTTTTTGTTGCTATTGCCTTCAGCATCTTTGTGATGAAATCTTTGCCAACTCCTATGTCCAGACTGGTATATCCTAGGTTATCTTCCAGGGTGGTTATAGTTTTAGGTTTTACATTTAAGTCTTTAATCCATCTTGAGTTGATTTTTGTATATGGCATAAGAAACGGGTTCAGTTTCAATCTTCTGCATGTGGCTAGCAAGTTATCCCGTGCCATTTATTGAATAGGGATTCTTTTCCCCATTGCTTGTTTGTGTCAGCTGTGTTGAAGATCACATGGTTGTAGATATGTGGCCTTATTTCCGGGCTCTCTGTTCTGTTCCATTGTTTTATGTATGTCTGTTTTTGTACCGTACCATGTTGTTTTGGTTACTGTAGCCTGTAGTATAGTTTGAAGTCAGGTAATGTAATGCCTCCAGCTTTGTTCCTTTTGCTTAGGATTGCCTTGGCTATTCGGGCTCTTTTTCAGTGCCATATGAATATTAAAATATTTATTTCTAATTCTGTGAAGAATATAATTACTAGTTTGATAGGAATAGCATTGAACTTGTAAATTGCTTTGGGCAGTATGGCCATTTTAACAATATTGATTCTTCCTATCCAAGAGCATGGAATATTTTTCCATTTGTTTGTATCATCTCTGATTTCTTTGAGCAATGTTTTGCAATTTTCATTTTAAAGATCTTTCACCTCGCTGGTTAGCTGTATTTCTAGGCATTTCATTATTTTTGTGGCTATTGTGAATGGGATTATGTTACTGATTTGGCTCTCAGCTTGGATGTTGTTGGTATATAGGATTGCTACTGATTTTTGTACATTAATTTCGTATCCTGAAACTTTGCTGAAGTTAACAGGTCAAGCTTTTGGGCCAAGGCTGTGAGGTTTTCTAGATATAGAATCATATTGTCTGCAAACAGGGATAGTTTGACTTCCTGTCTTCCTATTTGGATGCCTTTTATTTATTTCTCTTGCCCAATTGCTTTGGCTAGGACTTCCAGTACTATGTTAAATAGGAGTGGTGAGAGAGGGCATCCTTTTCTTCTTCTAGTTTTTGAGGGAATGCTTCCAGCTTTTCCTTGTTAAGTGTGATGTCGGCTATCGGTTTTTCTTAGATGGCTCTTATTATTTTGAAGAATGTTCCTTCAATGCCTAGTTTGTTGAGAGTTTTTTAACATGATGGATTTTATTGAAAACCTTTTCTGCATCTATTGAGATGATCATGTGGCTTTTGTTTTTAGTTCTGTTTATGTGATAAATCACATTTATTGATTGGCATATATTGAACCAACCTTGCATTCTAGTGATAAAGCCTGCTTGATCATGGTGGATTAGCTTTGTGATGTGCTGCTGGATTCAGTTTGCTGGTATTTTGTTAAAGTGTTTTTGCATCTATCTTCATCAAGGATATTGGCCTGAAGTTTTCTTTTTGTTGTTGGTGTTGTGTCTGTGCCAAAGTTTTCGTATCAGAATGATGCTGGCCTCAGAATGATTTAGGGAGAAGTCCCTCCTCCTCAATTTTTTGGAATAGTTTCAGTAGAAATGCTAGAGATCTTCTTTATACATCTGGTAGATTTTGACTGTGATTCCATCTGGTCATGAACTTTTTTTTGGTTGGTAGACTTTTTATTAGCATTCAGTTTTAGAAGTCATTATTGGTCTTTTGAGGGATTCAGGAAATCCCTGGTTTTCTGACTGGTTCAGTCTTGGGAGGTTGTACATGTCCAGAAATTTAACCATTTCTTGTAGGTTTTCTAGTTTGTATGCATAGAAATGTTCATAGTAGTCTCTGAGGGGTTTTTTTTTTTATTTCTGTTGTGTCTGTAGTATCATCTGCTCTGTCATTTCTGATTTTGTTTATTTGAATCTTCTCTTTTTTTTCTTTATTAGTCCAGCTAGTGGTCTATATATATTATTAAATTTTTTCAAATAACCATCTCCTGGATTTCTTGGTCTTTTGTATGGTTTTTTGCATCTCAGTTTCCCTCAGTTCAGCTCTGATTTTGGTTATTTCTTGTTTTCTTCTAGCTTTGGGGTTGGTTTGCTCTTGTTTCTGTAGTTGCTCTAGTTGTGATGTTGGGTTGTTAATTTGATTTCTTTCTTTCTCTCTCTCTCTCTCTCTCTTTCTCTCTCTCTCTCTCTCTCCCTCCCTCCCTCCCTCCTTCCTTCCTTCCTTCCTACCTTCTTTCCCTCCCCTCCCACTCCCCCTCCCCTTCCCCTTCCCCTTCCCCTTCCCTTTCCCTTTCCCGAGTCTTGCTCTGTCGCCCAGGCTGGAATGCAGTGGTGTGATCTTGGCTCACTGCCACCTCCACCTCCTGTGTTCAAGTGATTTTGATTTCTCCTGCCTCAGCCTCCTGAGTAACTGAGATTACAGGTGCCTGTCACCACACCTGGCTGATTTTTGTATTTTATTAGAGACGGGGTTTCACCATGTTGGTCAGGCTGGTCTTGAACTCCTGACCTTAAATGATCTGCCTATGTTGACACCTCCCAAATTGCTGGGATTACGGGCTTGAGCCACTGTGCCTGGCCTTCTTTTTAACTTTTTGATGTAGGTGTTTAGTGCTATAAATTTCCCTCTTAACACTTCCTTAGCTGTGTCCCAGAGATTCGGGTATGTTGTATCTTTGTTCTTTATTAGTTTTAAAGAAATTCTTGATTTTTGCCTTAATTTCATTATTTACCCCCAAATCATTCAGGAGCAGGTTAATTTCCATGTTGTTGTATGGTTTTGAGTGATTTTCTTGGTATTCATTTCTATTTTTATCACACTGTGGTTTGAGAGTATGGTTGGTATGATTTTTGTTTTTTGGAATTTGCTGTGGATTGTTATGTCCAATTGTGTGCTTAATTTTAGAGTATGTGCCATGTGGCGATAAGAGGAATGTATATTCGGTTGTTTTGGGGGTAGAGAGTTCTGTAGATGTCTATTAGGTCCATTTGGTCACATGTTGAGTTCAGGGCCTGAATATCTTTGTTAATTTTTGACCTCAGTGATCTGTCTCATACTGCCATCAGTGCCATGTCATTAGCCCCCAGTAGTGCCAGTTAAACGGATCATCTTTCATTATAAATTAAGCATCTTTCAGTTTTCGGAAGTGCCATCAACCTTCTTGTATTCAAAATTAATAGTATTAGAGAGTTTCGTAAGTTCTGATCAATCTGTTTTTCTTGAACATTCAAATTGCTAGTGAGCAAAATGTTGCTAATTCCTTACTTTCTTGGATGAATGCAAGTATTAAAAATATATGAAATTCTCTTAACTAATGTGTAGCAGTGTGCTAAAGGTTAAGTTGACTTGTTCTGGTGGAAATACTGTTTTCATTTTGAAAGGAGTCTGTTGCTTTATTATCCTTTTAAAACGTGTTTACCAAGCACAAGTTTTAGGGCAAAAAGGACTTACTCCTTATAAAACCAGCTGAGATTTAAACCGTGGATTGTCTTCAGTCTTCTTAGATTACCTTAACTGCTTATGGTTCCATAGGAGTTGATGTTTGGCTCCTTCTGTTGCTCAACTGGTAGGTTCATTCATTTGGCAACTATTTCTTGATTGCCTGCTTTGTGCCAGGATAAGTGCTGAGAATATTGCAGTGATCAAAACAAACTTCCTCCCCCCATGAAACTTGCAGTCTATAGTGATAGGGTGAAAGACAACAACCAAATATATTATGTTGGGTACTGCTATATGCTATGGTGGAAAAAGAAAGCATAATAAAGGGATAGAGTGTGACTGGGAGAGAGAGAGCTGCTGTTATAGACATCTGAAAAGGTCTCTCTGATGAGATGACATTTGGGCAGAGACCTGGAGGTAAGTAAGGGAAGGAATAACGTGGACATCTTAAAGGAAAAGTATACCAGGTAAAAGGAAGGTAAAAGTGTACCAGGAGAGCTCAGGAGGTAATGTGATGTGCAAAATCTTTATTTTTGATTTTGGTTTTGTGCTAGTGCTGAATGTAGCAACCTTTATTGCAAATATCTTTGGAGTGCCTATGAGTAGTCTGTCTTTTTCAGTCCAGAAGCACATTAGGCATTCTCTGGAACTTGCAAGGAAGACTATGAAGAATGTAGAAATGGACCAGGGTTCAGATTCTTTACACAAAAAGCTTCCCTTTCTTTAGCAAAACTAGGATACTAAATGTCTTTTGTTTAATGAAAAGAAAACATTGTAACAGGTTTCATAAAAAAAAAAAAAACAGTATTATCAACTATATCTGTTTGTTTTGGGAATATTCTGTCTCTTCTAATTATGTACCTAAGAATTACAATTATCGGTCATGTGATTTTAAAGTATCGTAGTGAAACAAAAGTAGATTGATACTTCTTTTGTTTGAATGAAATTCAAGACTAAATTATACACCAGTCAATCTGAGTTGTACTTTTAAAAATTTACTTGTTAGTGAAAATGAGTAGTTTCCAAAGAAAGTATGGTGTTATGTGCCACGGACTAGTCCTCTCCTTTGAAAACAAAAAGGAATGCAACACCTTTTTTTGTACTTTTAAATTCAGTGGAATATCTTTGTTGAGCTTAAATCTTTGTTTGTAGAAAGTATGTTGGAAGTGTCTTTTAACTTCATGGAGAATGTTGCATCCATTATCATTTGCTTTGTCTCTCCTGCCAGCTAGAGTTGTAGTCCCCTCCTCGGGGTTTCCCCAATTCTGCCTCTCCATCTAGAGTTTGAACTCTCTGGTGGACAGGGGATGAATCATCTCTGTCCCTAGTACTTGTCATTTAGTAGGCACTCAGTAAATGTTCTGAAGTCAACTAGTAAACTAACTAATGCACCATTCAAGTAATTCCCAGCCTTTTGGAGTCAGTCTTCATTATGATAGTAATTATCTTTAGTGGCCATTGATTGAAAATACATTATTTTGTTAATTTTTGTCATAGTTAAATGCATTTTATTAAGGGACATTTATACATGTGAAAAATACGTATGAGTATGGGGAATTATTCAGGCCACAGAAAATGTTTGTATGACAATCTTTAGCACTGTGTAGATAAATACTGATGTAAATACTTTCATCAGAATGAGGTTCATGGAATTTTTAAAATTTTTTTCAATAAAGGAGGATTTATAATATCAGAGCAGGCCTTTTCAAATGTTACAGCTTCCAATCTGTACTCATTCATTTATTCATCTAGTATTTATTGATTGTTTTTTGTATGCCAAGTTCTGTTACAGGAGCTCAAGATTGTCCAAGTTGTCCAGTCAAAGACCACCAGGAATACACTTGTAGTTGATCAAATTAGGTTTATTACTCAGTTCAGGAAGGAAGAACACACGCCATGGGAAACTGTGGGGCTTCTCAGGAAGAGGATATTAGAAAAGACTTACACAATTTGGACTTGAAAATACTAACCAAAAATATGTACAATATTAACCAAAACATTTGTGACACAGGCTGATTGCTGCCTATATTTAGTTTCTCTAAGAATTCCTCACTTACACTTAATGGTGTTTGCTGAATTAACTCCTGAATAGCTAGTTTTAGCTATTAAGCAACCTTGAAAAGTTATTAATGTCTATTAGAAATGCAACTTATAGCATGTAAACATTCTGAATAAGATTCTGTTAAAGGGGAGGTATATTAATGTGACACATCACAATATGTTAGTTTCTTTTTTATAGTTACTAGGCAGTGACCTTGTTTACAGTTTCCTTTGCCACTACCAAAAGCATGTAAACAAGTTTCTTATTTTAGCTAGTAAGTTTTCCTCATATATAAATATCATCTTGGAGATGATTGTTACATGAAATTTCTTTCTTTCCTCTGTTGTTTTTCATTTTAGCCACTGTATGATGCTGCTTACCTTACAATGTACAATATCTGCTTCACATCCTTGCCCATCCTGGCCTATAGTCTACTGGAACAGCACATCAACATTGACACTCTGACCTCAGATCCCCGATTGTATATGTAAGTTAAATATATAGTTAAAACCCCCTAAGACTTTCAATGTTGTGGTTTTCATTTTACCTGTAGATGGGAAGAATGCAGAACAATGCACTTGGTTTGTGGTATGATTATGTGGTTCTCTTTGGAATTTTTAGCTATTGAAAGCAGACTGCTCAACAGGAAAATGACATATTTCCTAGGTGTGAGTTCTGTACTTGAATATATGTGAAACATTTAGTTCAGAGTCACTAATTCCTAAAACTTAAACCTACATTGTTATAGTGTTCTGGTGTCTCATGGGAAGACATGATATTTCAACTGCAAAGAAAAGAAAAAGCATACACAAAGATCTTCCGTAGTTTAGAATATTGATTCCTACTTGTTGTAGATTCAACCGATGAAGTTATATTACCCTTTCTCATGTAAACTGTGCCTATAGCATTAGCTGCCCCACACCCCTCCTTTATTAGCCCCATTCTAAAACTGTTTTGTTGAAGAAAATAATGGACTCCTAAGCCATTGTATTCATTTTGTGTCAGTTGAAAATGGATGCTTTTCTCTGTGGATGGGGGACTTGGCACTAGCCCCAGTTGTTTAACTTATGATTTAATTGGATTTTTGGAATTGTAGCCTACAGCTAAGGATAAAGATATTAATTTACAGCAGATTGTAAGCATTGCTAAATAGTAGGTAGCAAGTGCATTAGAGAGGTTTGGATAGTTTATTTGTATGAAATGAAGATACACAAATTTAAGGGATTTTTTTTTTAACCGACATGACTCATAAAATTTACATTTAGCAATTGTTAAGAATTACACAGTTGTAAAATTTATCATTTTAAAGGTCTTTATTAAAGAAAATTTCAGACATACATAAAAGTAGAGAGAATGCTATTTATATAATGAATGAATGTAAATAGTTGTTGAACCACTCAGCTTGTCCTAACCACTTAGCTTCAACAACTCTCAATTCCTTGACATTCCTATTCCACTGATAACCCCGTCTACTCTATCACAGGCTTATTTTGAAGCACATCTCAAAAACAGTTATTTCAGTATGCATCTCTTAAAGATAAGGATTTTTAAAAATAATAATACCCTATCACTTAAGTCCTTAATATCAAATAGTCAAGTTCACATTTCTCCAGTTGACTCATTTTTTTCATAGCATGCTTATTTGAATCAAGATCTAAAGAAGGTCCGCACATTGCAATTGGTTTATTTACTTTCGGAGTCTCTTTTAATGTGTAGGTTAACCTTGCAATTTATTTGTGGAGAAAACCAGATTATTTATGTTGTAAAATTTCTCCCAGTCTAGAGTTTGCTGATTGTATCCTCATGGTGTTTACATATTCTGCTGATCCTGTATTTGTTGTAAATGCGTAATTAGATCTAGAGGAGAATCATTAGAACTTTGGTAGAAATCTTACAAGCATCAGCTCCTACTATGCTCTTTACGAAAATAAGGAACCAGGGCCCAGAAATGACTTACCTAAGGACACAGAGTACAACCAGATGCAAAATGAAGATCAGAATTCAGCCCTCTTTCCAGTGCTTTTTCTAGCAGGCCAGTGGTTTTAAAACATTGTTTTAACTGTAGTTGTTTCCAGACAACTTCTAAAGAGAAGCCCAATAGTGCAGTTGCTCTGATTGAAGTGGGGTTTGAGGAGTAGCAAGCTGAATTCCCCCCATTCAGTCCCACCAAGAGCTCAGACTAACATCTGGGCTGAAAGCCTCTGCCACTTACCGTGTGACCTTATGCAGGTTACTGCAATGTGCCTCAATTTCATCTTCAGTAATATATGGGCAACAGTAGCACCTAATCACAATGGTTTTGTGAGGAATAAATGAGCCACTATGTATTAAAGAACTTAAAAAAATAGTGCCTGACAAGTTTTCAAGCAATGATAGCTATTAATCTTACTATTCTAACACCCTCCTCCAGCCTTCAGGGCCCTGCTGAGCACTTGTATAAATTAAGAATGTCAAAAATCTGCAAAAACCTGTTGAGTACAAAATATCGTAAGGGTTTCCATAAGGTTTTAGTGACTGTGCTGTAGGTGTAGGTCATGATTTATTGAATTTTGTATAGACTTGCCACATCTGATGCAAAAATAAAGACCGTGGCATACCTTTTGCTGAGCCCAAAGTGCAGCTTTCCTTTTTGACCTCATACTTGCAAGCCATGAATGCCTGCTCTGACAAGACACTGCTCTTGACCTGTCACCAGAGTATAGGTAGTTTATTTACTCTGACTGTTCCTTTGTGAACACGAAGCCCTGGTCTTCCTATATGGCTTTCTGTACAGTATGCCAATTAATGTTAGCGGTGGCATTGTATAGTGTATTATAGATTTTACCTTTGGTGATTTAGTGACTTGGGTATTACCAAACACTTGGATGTGAAACGACATAATTGGATGTTTTTATATTTTTAAGAGACATTTAAAAAGTAAACTGTAGTTTTTCTATAGAGGGAACAGGTGTAATTTGTTTCTTCTACAGCTTTAAAAGGCAAAAGAAAGTGTTCTGGTATACCTGCTGCCCACCATAATATGGAGGTGCTCAGGCCTGTGCTGCTCATCAGCCTCTCCCCAGACCTTGATTCTCTCTCATGCTCTCCTTCACGTTGATTGTCCCATTCTGAGTTTTTGACAGCTTCTTTATTCGAATGCAGCTAGAAAACCTGACCTATAATTCAACGTATCATGCTGCTCCTGCTATTTTCCCACACTGAATGAGATGTACTTCCCATCAGTGGTCTGTAAAGACAGGAACCACTTCCTGCTTTTGCCCTTTCTTCTCCAGCCCAAGTCAGTGACTGTCAAAAGCCACATTGGCTGGCAGTTGTTGGGCACTGCCTGCAAGAATCTTTACAGAGGTGCCTTACCTGTTGTTCCTAGTTGCCTTGGAAACATGACTTACTGGCTATGGGGAGAGCTTGTTTCTGGGAAGTAGCTATCTCATTCTGCCATTTTTCTAGGACAGAGAGCATACGCTGAGTTTCAGATCGCTGCATGCACCTGGAAATCCTAGTAGGTAAAAGTTGCATAATTGCTATGTGCACGAAACCCCATGGTACTCAATACCAACTGAACAAGGATCAGTTGCATTTACATTACAAAGGTGTTTCTTACTCCATACAGCCCAGTGACATTCTTGGTAGTATTAGCGACAAGTATGTTATTTGAGTAATTAGATATCATTTATTAAATGTTAAGAGCAATTTGAAATAGAATCCAAAAGAAACACATGCACCAACCCGTCTTTTTCTGCAGCTCTGCTCCATTAGAATTGGTAGCCTTATTTAGCATTCTGACTTGTGCTGAGAAGGTTGTACTATTTTTGACAGATTTAAACTTAATCTATCCACCTCCCATTTATCAAAGTATCATTATACAACTCCAGACATGTTATTTGACTTGATGGAAAAATATAAAGGGCACCGTAAGACCTAAAAAAAAAAAAGGTTAAATTTCCAGGAATAAATCTTGATTAAAATAAATATCTTAATTGTTCTTGGAAAGCTTGGTAGCTTGGTTGAGAGCATATGCTCTGAAGTCAGGTCAATCCAGGATTGTATATTAACTCAGTCTCTTACCAAGTGAACTTTGGCACGGCTGCTGCACTAGTGGTTCCCAGACTATACTGCACATTGAAGTCAGCTGGGGGGCTTTAAAAATATCCTGACCTCCAGGTTATACTTTATGCCAATTAAATCAGAATGAAGATGGCAACCAGGCATTAGTTTTTAACGATCCTCAGGGGATTCCAAAGTGCATCAAAGTTTGAGCACCATTGTGTTACACCTTTCTGAGGCTCCTTATTATTAGCAGATATGAGTGTTAGTAACACCTATCTCATGTTTTTATGTGGGTGAAAATAAATGTCTATAAAACTCTGAACCCAGTTCCTGGCATATAAGTACCATTAAATGGAAGCAAATTATTGTTGATGTTATTGTTGTCAGTGGCCAAAAATTTAGAAGAGTTTAGAGAGTTTACTCCAGTGGCTGAGTCAGGAGATGATTGCGTGAAGGTCAGCCTTTGGCTCAGTCTGACCCTTTACCAAAAATCTGTCAGGCCATTAAGGGTAGCCCCCTTCATTATAACAGGGTCAAACTCCATGCCCACCTTTGACATTTCACTGCATGTTTAAATGAAAAGTTTCACTAATGTTTTTTTCTCCCCATTTCTCAATAGGAAAATTTCTGGCAATGCCATGCTACAGTTGGGCCCCTTCTTATATTGGACATTTCTGGCTGCCTTTGAAGGGACAGTGTTCTTCTTTGGGACTTACTTTCTTTTTCAGACTGCATCCCTAGAAGAAAATGGAAAGGTAAGAAGAACCTGTCATTACATCTTTTGGTATTATAAGCATGGCTTATCTTTTTCCCATAGGCACTGGATCTGTCATATACATACTCTAGCTGTAATCATTCTACAAACTTTTTCTGAAGATACAGTAGTTAGTTCTCACAGCTTCTTTAGAACAATAGAAGTGAAATAAGCAATCGCTTTCTGTGTGCATGGCTAACTAGAGAGCTTATGTGCAAACTTTCTGGAACCTTAACTTGGCTGCAATTTTTACTAGATGAACAGAGTTCTTGGGACTTCAGACTTCCACTCTTTGATGTGAGAAAGGTTTTTCCCATTTTAAAGTAAAGCCCGGCTGCATTCATTTCTTACTTATAGTGGCCTTCTATGCTTGGAGCTGAAGGGGGTAGCTGCCATATCTTTGGAGTGTTTGCCCAGTAGGTGAAGAGAGGAATTGTCTTCTCTCCCTCCTCTTCCCAGTGGAAGCACAGTATTCTCCAGAAAGGCTACTCTGCTCCTGCCAGTGTCTTCCTAGAACATGACTATCTCATCCAGCAGTTGCACTGGGATAATTTTGCCCTGGCTGTACTCTAGGAGAAAATTACTGATGAGGGGGACAGATGAGGCCTTCTTCCTGCAGCCACACATAGGAAAACAAAAACACTACCTTGCATACTGCTTTCACTAAGTTCTCCTTTGCTATTTCTGAGATTCTCCTTTTATGGTCATTCATTCTTTGTAATCATAATGTGAAGGAAAGCTAAAGTTCAAAAAGGATTTACTGAGGACACTATGTCTGGAAACTGGTAACACCTGTTACAGAAGTAATAGGTTCAGTGAATTTGAACGGTACTTTAAAATTAGGCACTACAGTCAAAAGCTCTCTAATTTGGACTAACAAAAATCAGTTTAGTATGAATCCATGAAAATTATTAATCACAAAGTACTTGCTGGGGAAACACAGATCTACTTTAAAGTAGTCACATGTAGAACTTGCCAAAGAGAGTGTCCTCATAAATCCTGTGCGTACTTGGGAAAATCACATCAGTTTCCCAGGTCAGCTTTGCCCATCAGTAAGAAGAATGGATTTGATTTTATGATTTCCTGGCCTCTTCAGGTTTTTAACTGATTGTGTGACTTTCACTTTTTATTTTAGTTTTATTTGGCAGATAGATTTTATATAACTGGCTACTGCTTAAAAGGAGTTTGCTCCAAAGTAGGCAGATACTCTCCTATAGTCAGTGTGATTCATTTGCTCAGCCAACTTTCCAGGTGGTGCGTGAGAGCATCAGTTAAGTGTCTGTTTAATTCATTACCCATTTTGAGTTCATAAAGTTCAAATTAATAAGGTTTTACTGTATATGTCACCTTCCCTCTGAATGTTTGCTGAAATTACAGTAAGTGTGTGAATTACTACTAGCAAGAAAACATAACACTCGTGTATGATTTGAGTGAATCCTTTTTTTTTGCTTCTATAAACCTTAATTTTTGTTTTTATTTTTTTGAAAAAGCCTTTTACATCTCATTTTCTGTTTTAATGTTACGCATTCAGATCTTGACAGCATTTGGTAAGCATATGTGCCATTCATTGCCATCATTTGGATTTATACATGGTATCTGCTTTTTTTTTTTTTTTTTGACGTGCACATGCTGATAGCTCTTGTATTTACAACCAGAAAAATTAGACTCATTTAAAAAATGTAAATCCATTTGTCTACAAATTATTGCTCATTTGAGAGGTTTAATTCTATATTATAGGAAAATCCCATATCAGATTCTTTAGAGACATGAATCAAGATAATACTTGTGTATACATGATACATGTAATTATTAAATGTTTTTCAGGTATACGGAAACTGGACTTTTGGAACCATTGTTTTTACAGTCTTAGTATTCACTGTAACCCTGAAGGTTAGATTTTTACTTATTCATAAATTTTTTAATACTGTTTTTGTAGTACTTTCTTGTCTTATCCTAATATACCATTTTTTGGTCTCCTTTATTTTTTGTTATGGGTTGTTATTCAAGTATTTGCCTTAATACTTACTAAAATGTGTATGATGCTAGGGATTTGGGTATTTGTATACTATTTTTGATCAGTTTTTTCCCAGTATATTGTAATCCTCTTTATTTTGTTTTACTTAAAAAAAATTCAAACACCATACTTATGTTGAAAATCTGTTTCTTCTTTATTGCTATTTTTAAGGCGTTATGATAAGTGGCATATAAACAGGCTGTGGGTGAGAGCGAGAGAGGGAGAGAGAGAGAGAGAGAGTGTGTGTGTGTATGTGTGTTTGTGTGTGTGTGTGTGTGTGTAATTATGTTAAGTACTTGAATCTTCTAAAAATTATACATCTGTTCAAGAACCCCAGGCCTCAAATAAGTATATGTGAGCAAGATAATATGTGAAAAAGGGCTTGGTAGTAGTGAAATCTTATAAAATGTATTCATTACTGATGACCAGGTTGGTAGCTTACGCCTATAATCCCAGCTCTTTGGGAGACCAAGACAGGCAGATCGCTTGAGCCCAGGAGTTCAAGACCAGCCTGGGCAACATCGTGAGACCGTGTCTCTATTTATATAGGTATATATATTTAATTTAAAAATAAATATACAAATAATATATCTATATAAATATAAAAAATATAAAATGTATTCATCACTAAAATTTACCCATGTTAGTGATAAAGTGCCTAAGAATATAATGCAGGAAGGTAATTTTGGCAAAATCATTGGCATTGACATGTAGCCATGTGATAATGCCGTGAAGCCTCACTGAATGCTACCCTTGAGGCCCATGATTTGGAAATCTCTTATAGTTGAAAGCATAATTCAAATTATTTTTATTTTTATCATTACAATAATCAACACCACACATGGGGTCCACGAGTAAATACGTTTAAATGAATTCCAGCATGTCCAGGGGTTAGAAGCAGAATTCAGAAGTATAATTGTCAAAGGATCTCTCTCAAATTTCTCTCTAAATTTCTCATACCGGATAGAGCTAACATATGTTTGCTTTATTCATCTATTTCAGTAACATGTTAGGACCTTAAAAGGACATTACAATTCATCTTAGTATAGCCACTTACGAGCTGTGTGTCCTTGGGCAAGTGACTTTACCTCTCCGTGCCTCACTTCCCTCTTCTATAAAGTCGAGATAAAAGTAGAACCTACCCTTAGGGTTTTTTGAGGACTCAATTAGTGAATAAAGCACTTAGGGTGGTGCTTATTTCAATAAATGCTACTTTTCGGTTTTTATTATGTCTCACAGTATCACAATTTGAAATGGATGCCTCCCCGCTCCTTTTTTTCCCCTGGCCTTGCATATAGCCACAGGGCTTCCAAATGGCCTTCACAGTGTTTCTCAAGTGTATCTCAAAGACTTCCACTCCCTCCTCTTGGGATTAATATTAGTATTATCTTTGGATTCATGTTAGTATTTTCCCTAACAACTAGAAGAGTAGCAGTTCAAGATTGAGCTACATTAATAATGTTATCAACATCCTGTTGATAAATGAGAAACTATAACAGAGAGCTGATGACCATGGTGTCACAGCAAGTAACAAAACTGAGACATCATCTCCTCTATAAAAATTAACAGCTCTGGATATTAGCTCATGTGACCCAGAAGTTTTAAGCAAGCGAAATAGACCATACTTGTTGAAAACCCCAGATGCCACAATCTGAAAACGTGATTGGTCCTGGCAGAAACATGAAGAGATTAAAATCTAACTGAATATTTTATTAATTTAATGGAATAGATACAGGTTTTTCAATTGGAAAGATACACTACATAGTCAAACTCATGATTCATTGCTACATGATGTTAGGGGTATAGAGCCTTTGCATTTAGTGACTCCCATCTGTTATATTTGAGCTTTCACGGCACCTTTGAAAGTTTTGTAGTTTGTCTACCCTTCCTAGCTACCCCTTCCCTCTCCTTCTTTTCAGCGTATCTGCCTCCACCAGCTAAGTCTCCTTTTGCCATCATCTTCCTGGCAGCCATTGCCTGAGGACCTGGGGCTTGGGCCTCCTAGATATTACCGTTACTTCACTCCTTGCCCATTCCCCAGTACTGAGATATCTGCAGCCCTACACCTACCAGCTACTCAGCCTGATCACACCTCCAGCCTGTACTCCAGAGTTTAGAGGCCTTAGGGCAGAGCTTAGGTTTCTCATCTTTGTTCTTTGAAAAACCTGGATTCTGTTTTAGTTCCACTCTCCTCTGGATCCCTGGCGCAAGCTAGATCCTTCCATAGGTATCATTGTGTACTAGTTATTAGATACTATAGCATATTGCCTGGTGCAATTTGTAACCATCATGAAACCTTTCGTGTTGTTATCTTTTCAGCTTGCTTTGGATACCCGATTCTGGACGTGGATAAATCACTTTGTGATTTGGGGTTCTTTAGCCTTCTATGTATTTTTCTCATTCTTCTGGGGAGGAATTATTTGGTAAGCAATTGTACATATGTGAGCAGTCTGTAAATAACAAAGTAGACACACGTGTATGTACACTATATATGTAAGCATTCATTATACTTTTAAAATTTTAATTGTATAAGATGGCACATCTTTAATATTAATGGCCTGAAGGTTACTTGTTAGCTGGTAGTGCTACTAATTTTGGGTAAGATTTTAAATACAAGTATATAGACTGCACAAATCACTCAGAAGACCTCCCTTTGGTAGCCCCGTCCAACTCTTTCTATTTGAAGGTATGTAAACATCTCTTTAGTGAAACTGTAGTTTTCAGCACAACCTCTCATGTGATTTTCAGAGGAAATACTCATCCTGTGAAGTTTCTACCTGATATGTTGGCCAACAGATACATTATTGTCCATTTGGACCCTTATTTTCTCTTTATAGTATATAACCATGATTCATGTTACTACAGGTGTGCTCAAGGTATAGGATATATACTACTTAATACTCAGAGGGTTGTGTTTTGAAATCACCATCTCACTGTTTTGGTGGAGGTGGGAAGATGTAGCAAGGCAGACTCTGCAACTTGTCCTTAAAGTTCATTTAGTTCATCTTGGCTCAATAGATGTTTGTTCAGAATCGGTTTTGTGCTTGGGACTCTATGGGATAGAGAGATGACTGGACTGTACTCAAGGAGAGTAGAGTCCAGTGCGGGACACATAAGCTGTGATTGGGAGAGTTATATATTTGCATCTCCTTTCTTTACTCCCAAAAACATATATTTTGGTTTTAAATGTCAGAGTTGTTTTTTTTAGTCAGTGGCTTCCCCTGACAAGGATGCCAGCAGCAGAGATCATGGCTAGAGCAAGCCATAGGGTAAGATTTCAGAAATACATGTTTTCATTGCTTTGAGCAAAATCTTACATACAAAATGATTCTATTTTATCACAGAGATGTGAGTCCTATGTTTATGTCCCTTGAGTCTTAATTAGAAGAAACTCTATTTTGAAAAGCTTTTTAAAAATAAAACTTTAAGAAATAAAAATATAAGAAACCTAATCATTTAAGGAAGTACCAGCTTTAAAAAGTATAATTACAGCATATTTTTGGTACCTCTGTAGGTAATTGAGAGCAATGAAGCTGAAGGAAGTCTCTATTTTCTTTAATAATATACAAATAAATCAAAGTTGATTAAGAACATACCATATACAATTGTAGTTCTGCCCAGAGTACCGTAATTCTGTCTATGAATCTATGTAATCAGCATCTGAACTAATTATGCAAAATTTCTACAAGAATAAAATGTTTCTAGCAAACTCATTTTCAACCCTTTCCAGACTATTCCTTATTGATGAAAATAAATCCAGTAAATGATTAAGATATTGTCACACCTGTTTCTATTCATTAGTGATACCAAAAATGAAATGTTAATCTATTTTCTATTTTATTGCCTGAAGTATTATCATTAAGTGGAGGTGAGCCACTACATGAATATAAACTTATAAAGCAACCAGTAAAATGTGACTAGAAACAATGTGAAACTTCAGCTGAATGTGATCACAACTAATGTCTCTGGACATGTTCTACCCTGAGGCATTGAGTCACACCTGTCTTTGGGGTTGGGTAGTGAGAATGATGACTTCCGAGCCCCAAACCACATCCAGAAATAATAGTGTTTATTTTTTACTGCCCTACTACAAAACTCCATAGATGACATGGAGGTTTAAAAAAAAAAACCAAAAAACTGGAGACATTAGTCAGAATGTATGATGCAAAGGAACACCCTGTGACTAGCTGTCATTTGTCATCTGGGCCCCTGTTGTGGCTCAGTTAACTGCCTAGAACATTATTCAAGGTGTTCTTCAGAATTCGAGTGAGGTAGAGTTCTGCAGAAGTCTTTTCCGTGTGGCGGACGTTTCCCAGAAAGCCTGTGTAGCCTAGGCCTCATAAATTTTTCCACCTCCCTGTTCTCACTTTTATTCCACAATCTAGTTTTCATAAAAGTAGAGCCACAAATTCAGTTTTATCATGTTACATAAGGGTGCATGGACATTAATTTTTAAATGAGAAACCAAATTATCTTCAGGAGGCATGATGTGTCTTCTAATAAACAGGAACCATAGTTATCTACCTGGAGCTCTTAATCCTAGGGCAGTCTGATGTGCATCCTGTCCTTAAGCAACCAGTTCTTCCCCCTCACCTTCAAACAACAATAGCTTCACCTACTGAGGCTCTCTGTGGTTCAGCTCAGACAGAAGGGAAGGGAAACAGGCTGTGCTTCTCAGTGGCCACTTAACAATGAAGTGGATGACTCGGAATGAAATCTGACTCCAGAATGGGGGTTCCCGCTGGATTTCTGGATTCTAAGGCTTAATGTCCAATTAGAAGTATTCTGCTCTGTGTCAGCCTGTTTGGCACATACTGTTAATATATTTTGTGGATGACAATGGTAGATTCCTTTCATTTGAGAGACATGATAAGCTTCTACTGTCCTTTTTATATTTACATAGTGTTTTTATCGGGGGAGAGTTATAAAAATGTCTTTTGAATTTCTGAATACAGAACACAAATCCATCCCCATCTTAATAAAACAGCTGAGGAAATAAAATGCTTGTTAGGATAAAAATGAACCATTTCTCTTGAATGTCTTTGAAGCACCAGCATTTTCTAATGCATGTAAATAGTTGCCAGTTGGCAGCTTTAGAATTGATTGCCTGATTGTTTTCAAGTCAAATGCATTTTATTGTCTTTTTTCTCCTTTGATTATCATTCTTTTTTTCCCAAACATTTGGTAAATGAAATTTGTTTATTATTTTTGGGATATTCTAGAGAAAATTATTTTTATTAATGTATGTAAGGAAGATTCTTTTTAAATACAAAAGACATTTTAATTAAACATCCATTTCATATGACAGGAATTGATTTGTTTTTCCATCATGTATTTTCTTTCCACTTCAGGCCTTTTCTCAAGCAACAGAGAATGTATTTTGTATTTGCCCAAATGCTGTCTTCTGTATCCACATGGTTGGCTGTAATTCTTCTAATATTTATCAGCCTTTTCCCTGAAATTCTTCTGATAGTATTAAAGAATGTAAGAAGAAGAAGTGCCAGGGTAAGAACTAAGTTTATCTTATAACCTGATTTTTGGAAGGGGCCTCAATATCTGCCATGAGCTAAAAACCTGATTTAGAAAATTACATTAGTTACAGCATGTTGAACCCCTCCTTACAGGTTCATCACTTAATTTCCTCTTCTGCATAAAAAGTATAGTAAAAACTTCGTTATCCAATGCAGGTGGTAAGTAGATTCCTTAATAGTGTTCTATGTGACCTTCAGCAATCCATATGGAGTATCTCCTATGCTCCATATGGAATTTTAAAAGGAAAAAATTATTTTATTTTGTATTTAGCCTAGAATTTTCACACCAGGAATTTCCACACCAACATTTTCGCTTTAAACTTAGAAATTTCCCTGTGGGCTGTTTGCAGATTGTTTTCAGTTGATAACACCAATTTGCCTCTTTCAAACCTTTCCCCTTCCTTTAATTATAGTGCTGCTTAATCTCTGTGTTGCTTCTAGCCCTGTCTGTCCAGCAGTATATTTGAACCAAAGAGAATTCCCTGGATGTGGTTTCTACATCCTTAGCCTCTGGAACACACTCGTAAAAATTGAAAATAGTTTTATGGGTGTGCTTTTATTTTTCCTATTAAATTGTAAATTTCCTGTGGGAATGAGAAGTTATTTTTTCTGCTGCCTTATTATGATATCTTTTAAACATTTTTTTAAAAGTCTTTACAGTGAAATAGGGAGATGAGCATGGAAAATAAAACTTTTGGCAGATTTTGACCAACAGGCTAATTAAATGTGTCATATTCCTGCCAACAGTAGCTGATTTTGTTAAACAAAACTGTTTCTGTCATATTGACACAACTAGATCTTATAGCACCTCCAAGGCAGTATTTTCGGGTAATATTCTAAGCTACAACTACCTGACTTATTTGATAAATTTGCCAACCAGTTTAGCTACAAAACTGTTACATCATGATTTTGTTTTTGCCTGTTGAATTGATAGAATCCAGTAGTTGATATTAGATAGACATGGGGATCTGAAATGATTAGAGTAAGAAAACCTTCAGTGATTAGAATTGTAAAAGAGGAGTTTCATGTTACAAGTCAGTGTCAGCCCCAATCAAAAAAAAGAGAACTGTCATAGGGTACATTGATTCTTCATATACAAGGCGAGTCAGTGTGTAGTTAGTTGGCCAGAATTGCTCTTAACTCACTGCTTCTGCATGTCTTATGGGCTGGAACTGAACGCAGTAATGTTAGCTTAGGTATGACTGCTATACTCTAGTCTGGTGTTTTAGGATGGAAAAGTTGCATTGAAATACCTGATTATGTCTCAATATCAGTTGAACAGGTATAAAACAGGTTGATACAACAGACCACCCAGAATGTCTCAGGTGGCAATTTGCATGAAACCAAATAAAATATGTTGCAATAAGAAATGATTTGGGGCTTTTTATAATAGAGAATTTTTCAGTGAAGGATTTCCAAGTTGCTCTTCCATCCTCCTTATTTGGGAGTATACTTTGGAGTGATCCTAAATATGTCTCTTATTTGAGGTAATGGAACTCATTTTAAATAATGGCTCACACCCAGCTACATGGTCTAAAGATTATAGAAATATCTCAGAAAACAAAACCTTCAAACATATCATCTTTTTTCTTATTAGGCCCTCTCTTTAAAAAGTTAGACATTGGCTGGAGGTGACTCTTACATAGACCGTTAAATTGTGGGATGCTACTAAGCAGTCACAGGTAAAGACTTAGAACATTTTTTTTTTTTTTTACATGAACAGATTCTGAACTTCTGTTGAAAGTATGGAGTTCTGGGACTGCATCCTTTTTTACTTAGCAGCATAGACCGTTGCCAGGGGGTTAGCATGAAATTTGTTATGGGTTATGTCCGGCGTAGGAAGAATTCTAGTGTCTGTGCTATAGCTGGGCATGCTGATGTGCTAGAACAACCAGGAAAATTTCCATAATCATTTTCATTCATGCAATCATTCATTCATTTATTCCTACCCTCGTTGAACCAATAAACATTTGTTGAACCACCTGCTGATGAACATCTCTCTTTACATCCAATGTCTGAAAGGCTAAATGGTTTTTCAGACTCTGCAGGATTTCAAGAGTTGCAAATGAGGCAACATGTTGTGGGCACTCAGCAGCGCTGCCTCTTTTTTTTTTTCTTATGAGAAAATGCAAGAGCAAAGTAGTGCAATATGAATGCATAAAGGCCTACTGCAACATGGCAGCCATGGCTATTCTGATAAGTCACATCTGTTTATATAAGGCCCTATTTGGCTATATCAAAGAGGTGGAGGCCAACTTCTAAGATAAGGGAGAAAGAGTATGTTACTTTCCCCCAAATATTTTAGTCTTCATGCTGAGTCACCAACAGTCTGACACTCTGTGTGATTTCCTACTTTGTTCAGTATTCCTTGCTAAGACATTGGCCTCATTTTAAAGAGAGGCAAAAGATACTGGGTCTGCCCCATATCCTGATAGATCCCCTGATGTGGTCAAATGTGTGTCTCTACCTAGAGTAGAAGAATCCCTGACTTAAACCAATAAGTATCGTGGACACTTTATACACACAGCCAGAAATGTGGCAGGTCAGCTGCCAGTGCTTTTCTTATGTGGGTCTTGGCAGCTGCTTTGAGAAGGGGACTTAGCAGTGTGTAGTGAAAATGTCTCTATGGCTTTTGAGAAAGAAGCCAAGCTATTTATATTTAACAATTACAAGAGCAGCCTTATGCTGAATTCTGTTCAATTCAGCGTACCTTGCCTGAGGGCCCACTATGAGTTAGCTACTGTACTAGGTGTTGGTAATTCACAGATGAATCAGGTGTGGCCCTAGCTCACAAGGAGCTCTCACTCTAGTTATAAGGAGCATTCATATGGAATACTCTTGTAAGCAGGTATTAAACAGAATAGCAGAATCAGTGATATGGCTTGTTTTAACACAATTGAGCTATTTCAAATCACTACCTCCTGAAACCTCCAGTAAAATCGCTAGTGTGGCAGCCTCCACTGCAACTGAGTTCTGTCATAATGCTAGTATTAGAAAGAATTCCAGTATCTTCAAATATAGGTTCTGTCAGTTGTTTAACTCAAGGGTTATAGTTAAGCCATGTATCATCAGCTGTATTTTTAGCAATGAGGTTAATTTTTTTCCCCAAAGTTCCATTATTAAGAATCCTAGAGTTTTTCTTTAGCTTTATGAAGTGACAAAACTGCATAGCAATGCTGTTGATGGTATATGATGAAACTACCATTGAGCACTGAACAGTGAAACAACAGGATAACACCTCAAGGAAAGTTCAATTATAGGATTTTTGTATTTCAAAAGTTGTTTCCCCCCTAAGCATAGTCATTGGCTGTCTGTAAATCAGTGAAATATACCTGGACTTTCTGGCCAAGTAGCAAATACCATTTCACATTTCCAGTGGAGTAATTTCCACATATCCTGTGTGAAGTTTTCTCATGTAAGTCACCACAATCAAAAAGGAGGCTTAACTTCGCCGAAGGTAGACAAAGGAAGACTATAATTTAATGGGAATGCACCCAGCAACATGGCCATGCTTAGCATGGGATGTCAGCACAAACAGGAAGAAATATTCCATTATGTAGAGAGCTCTTTCAGAGTGGCAGACAGGGAAGGGAAGAATGTCAACTGTCTGAGCCAAATTCCCAGAGAAAGCACTTTGGAAATTTTGGAGAATATAGTTAATCTTTATAATAATGATGATTACTATTATGATTCTTACAGTGTCGTATACAACCGTGGGTTCAGAGGGCAATAGCCCTGTTAGCTGGATTAGACAAAAATAAAGTTTAATCCTAATGTCGTGGCTGTTGAGATGGGCCTTTATCCATTGGCCTCTTTGACATACTGCTAATTGACCTGGTGTCAAAGCTCTCTAGGTGACTGCAAAGGAATGTGGAAATTTCATTCTGTTTTAGCTCATTATCTCCTGTTTACCCCACCCCACTGCCAGTTGCTAGCTCTATCAGTTTTTTTATTGCTTTGGTTCTTCTTTCCATGCTTTCTCCTGCTTTCTGTACTTTCATTTCCTTTATAAAGTAGTTTTAACACCTAATCCATTAACTCCTAATATTTCTGCTTCATAGAAATACTTTTATCTCCAATGGTTGGATATAAGTTTTTGAGCACACCAAAACGTGCTTACAGTTGCAGTCTTGAATAGATAGGTTTGTGCATTAAACATGGGGGTGGGGAACTTGGTATCATGCTAATCTTGTCGCAGGGTTTTTGCCCATAAAATAGAAGATAGAAACAATTAAAATCTTTTTCTCAGAATCTAAATATTCTCTAGCCTTATCAGTTGGGAATTTGCATTCTACCAACATGTCTACCAGCTTTCTTCATTCCACCAACTTTCTTCATTTAAGGTAAAAACAAGAAAAAACGTAGTTGTCAAAACATGAATAAATTATTTACCTTTAAAAGTTTAATTGTTTATTAGAATCTGCTGGATACATATGTTACTTTAGCTGGTTTCTTAAAGCCCATTTTAAGTCACTAAGTAGACAATATGGGTAATCTGTATTAGCAGAGTTGTTAAACTCATCCACATTGTTGACCACTCATCTTCTGTTTTGCTTGGGCAATGCCAAAACTGAGTCTGTAAATTACCTTATAATTTCAGGCACAGAATCAGAAGGAAAAAAAATAACCTTAGGTTTGCTAGTTAAACTTTATCCATTTTTACTTTTCTGGATGTTTTAAGGGGAAAAAGAATAATACCTAGGTAAAATTTAGCCTATCTTTCTAAAGAGGACTCTGTAGGAAAAACAGGGAAACCAATCAAATTAGGTTGTAAGAAAGGAAGTTAAGCATTGATCAGAGGCAAATGGGACTGAAATGTGATATCACCAAATGTTTTCTCATTGTTATTTTTGATTAGGTTTTTATCCTGCAACTTCTTAAGAGCAGTCAGTCCCTTCATAGTGTATCTGTACAGTTGGATAGGGGAGATAATTACTTCAAGATAGATTGGTGATTGGCAGTGGACCCTGGACATAACTCTTTGACCAATGGATTTTGAACAAATGTAGGATAGTGAATTAATGATTAGAGATAAGTCTTATTTTAACGAGAAGCATATTTTAAAGCTATTTTATTTAAAATAGTCAATTTTTCCATTAACAAAATAATTTCAAATTGATATGTAGAGAAATAGTAGTTGGCACATAATAATAGACTATTCCTATCACTGACTCTGCTTTTACTTCAGAAAATAATGTCTTCAAAACTAACATATCATTTCGGCTTCGAATTCTCAAGGTTTCTTTTTAAATGTCTTACATTTGAGAGATTATTTACTTTTTTTTTTTTTTTTTTGGTTTTTGCATTTCTCTTTTTTCTACTGCAATTTTCCACCTTTTGTGCAATTGTGAACAAGGTAACGAAACGCCTCCCTTCCTCAGGAACATCTACTATCTTCATGCTTTCTCAAACTTCCAGCAATCACAGTTTCTCTTGGAGTGAATAAGGTGATTTCCTTTCTTAATGTACCAACTTGCTTGCATTCTCATTTGCCTGACACCATTTTCTGATTCTTTATGAAAAATTACTTCTCATGACTCATTTTATATCTTCTATTGATGCTTAGAGTATTTTGTCATTTTCTTTTAATCATGTGTTCACCTTCCAAATTGTCACACTGGAGAGGAAGTAATTTTTAAAAGCTTGGACTATGGGTCTGTAGTCTTCATTGATCCACGGTATGCAGTAGCCATGGCGTGTTAGAGCTAGTCTGTTCACTAGGACAGGAATGTTTTGCACAAATTTCTCTTTGTTTGATATACTCACAGCACCGGCACAACTCTCAGAGGTGTTCACCAAAAGGATGGTAAGGTTTACTAATCAAACCATATTGACTCATCTTACCATATTACTTATCAGTGCCATTCCAAAAACCCAAGTTTGTCACATACTACTGTTGTCTATTTACTTCTACCACAAAAACAATTCGAGTTGGAGACTTTCTTAGGCCTTTGAATGTATTCATTTGAATGTTATACATTGACTATATAGTGTAATCATTTGTACTTTTGGTCAGAGGAGTAGTCTATAGGAAATGATTTTTTCTTTTACCTTTTTTTTTAAATATATAATCACCAGGTAGGTTAACCAATTTTCACATGCTTTAAGTATCTTTGCCTCACTATTACAGAGAAATCTGAGCTGTAGAAGGGCATCTGACTCATTATCCGCCAGACCTTCAGTCAGACCTCTTCTTTTACGAACATTCTCAGACGAATCTAATGTATTGTAACAGGTACCTAGTGTTAAACAAATGGGCTGGCTTTAAAAAAACAGATTAACAGCATTATAAAGAAAAAATGAAAATATCACTCTCTAAATTTTCTCTGCTGTTGGTGTGGTGAACTTTACAATATTCTTTGCAAAAATATAAAGATGCATTACTTGGAATATGGGGAAATATGCATTTAAAATTTGCTAAGCCCCCCCCCCAATAAAATGTTAAACATTTTTCAGAGCCAAATGTTGATACAGCATATCTAATTTGTAAGGGGCAAGTTGTAATGGCAAGGCCATCATGTGAAAATGTTTGTTAATATCGATCAGGAAATATAACTGATTTATAAAGATCATTTGGAAAATTAAAAATAAATATTCCAAAATTGCATCTGTATAATATCAAGCCAATTTAGCATTGCATGTTCTCTTGGGAATTATGTGAAAATAACTAAATGTGTTTGTACTTTCATGTGCTGTGTCTGTGTGTTTGCAGGTACTGTATACACTTATGTCCTTGTAAATGTCTGATCTCCAAATATATATCAATGAACCAGTCTAATCATAACTTTTTTAATGTCAAGTTTTATTCAAGCTAAATGTTTCAACTTTCAGAGGTAAAATCTTTCATAGCCATTCAGGGGGATGCTTGCCTAATGATAGAAAATGCTTTATAATAATGTTTCCAAAAATGATTAAATTCACTTTGTAATATATTTCATTTACCCCCAGAAATATTTGGGAGGAATTGATATGCCATGAGAGGGACCCTTGAACTCAGAATGACTCCTTTATGTGTAGTCTGTATTTCCTTCAGGGGGGCCTTTAACAACCCGGACCTCTGGAGGTCTTTTATCCATCCATAGGAATTTAGAGTAATTCATGAACAAGGCTTCCAAGCTTGTCAGCTTAGAAACAACTTTACACAGCTTAGCGCAGGGCCATCTTTCATGCACACATAAAAATTAATGATCATCACGAGTAAAATTGTGGGTTAGTTCACTTTGAAGCTAATAATTGCGAGTCCACCTCATAGGCCCATTTTTGTCAACAGCTGTCAACTCTGCCACCCTCTAGTAAAGAATACAAGTTAAATTAATGGATTGAATCCACTGGTTCTTCTGTCTTCCTGGAGTTCATCAGTCTGCATCTGCACTGTTATTTTAGAAGCAGACTCATTTTACCACAGTTAGCATCCTTTTACCCATTTTTGAACAACTTACCTGTGTATCTTTTCCCTTAGTAATAAATCTGCTTCACAAGTAACCTTCAAAGTCTTTGACCCCTTTGTCCCGGATTGCCTTGCTCTAAGCTGTGTGATGCATTTTAGCTATATTGTTTCTGGCTAATTTTGTATCCCCCTGGATTGCTCTCTTTAGCTTCGTCTGTGGTTTGGGGGACTGGGCTGGATAGAAGACACCGCTATTGCTTTTGGCCTCTCCAGGGCCTTATCTCCTTCAATGTCTAACATAGAACTGAGGAAGTATTTTTTAAAAACAATTATCTTATTTTTAATGTAGTTATTTCTTCCAGAAATAGATTTTCATGTGGCATTATTTCTCCTCCCAGGACAATAATTCGCAGCTAGTTTAGGCATCTAGTTTGTTCCTTGGTTAGTAAGGAAACTACCTAACTCCTCAATGTGAGTTACATTCTTAATATGAATGGCAACCTCATTTTGGTTAGAGTCGCCATGACCCTGCGGAGCTACCGGAAAACCTATTAGCAGTTCTGGAGAATGTGGAACATAAATAGAAATGGAAGATATTCTGATAAACTTCTAGTCCAACCATGGCAAAGGAGGTGTCCCAGAATGGGAAGAAAATAGCATACTACTTAAGACCTTCTACTACTCAGGTTCAAAAAGATTGAGTTTTAGAGTGGAGAATCAGGCTCCCTGTTTTGACATACAACTTCCATTTCTTAACATATTTGACTTACACTTAATGATCAGTTTGTCTGTCATGCACCATCCTGATCATAGCATTTGATGATGTTTAGAGGACAGAGAAGAATCTACAGATTTGATAGGGAAATATCCATGGTTTCTCTTCCAAAAAGATGAAGCATAAGAAAAAAAACAGAAGAATCAGTTGACTCATAGATACGTGATCTACCAAAAGGAAAACTGACTTCCATATTGTAGGGGGAAATGTGCTTCTTTCAGTAAAAAGGAAGAATATTTTCACAATAATCTTCCAAAGCTGGATATGTCTTCAGACTTCCTCTGTCAAAATTAACACATCAAGAAAAATAGTAATCTAATCATTCGTCAAACATTTCCCAAGTATCTGCTGTGTGCCAGACACTATACTAGCTGCTGGAGATAAAAGGTAAATAAAATGTTCCTGTTTTCAGGGACCTCCCAGCCTAGAGAAGAAGGGATCATAGCAAGCAAAACCTCTGCTATGGTAAATAATCCCAGAGGTAGAAAGTATTAGGAGAACCCTGGAACAATCCAAAAGCAAAAAGCAAGCCTGAATCTATTCAGCTGACAAATGAAGAAAGGATTAAAATCTGGTTATAATGCCACTCTTTTTTTCCCCTGCATGTGAATAAAACTTGGCACTTTGTTAAGACAGTTGCTTTACTCTCATAACAAAATTTACTACTTATTTCTGAAAATGCTTAACAGATGGTTTCACATTATTAAAGTAAGCCTTTTAAATCTGTATATTTTACATTTTTCAGAATCCGAATCTTGAACTGCCTATGTTATTGTCCTACAAGCATACTGACAGTGGTTACAGCTAAAAAAGAAAGCATGAAGAAACAACTACAAAAAGTTATCATCTCAGGATACTTGATATGCAACACACTAAACCACTCTCATGTCTAGAGTTCACAATAAATGTTCATTAAAATACCAAATGATTCTCTTAAGCATTTACAATTATTGTAAGTAGCCTTTATGGCCAAAGCTGTAAGTTAAGAATTATATGAAAGTTGAAAGCAAGAATACTTAGAATTCTGGCTTTAGATAGAATAATATAACTCAAATGGGTGCTCTTTTAACCCATGAACTCTGTGAATGGATTTAAATACAATAGTATAAAGTAGAAGTTATGCAATGAGAATGAATAGATTTTGCTAATATTACTTTTTTTGCCTGGCAGAAGAAATAGTCTATTTGGATCACATTTCTTGTTCCTCCTAAATGATCATCTTAATTTTGTTTTTCAAAAGTACATAAGGAATACTTGAAAATACAGAAGGACTAAATAGTATCAATGCATCAGACAAAATAGTTAATCCCTTCTGTTTACCCATGTGCTACTTATGTCTTGGTAGAATATTCTTGCCAAAAAAATACCTTGAACGCTTATGTGGAAAGTGTTAACTTACGGGTATTTTTGTGGGAATAGAAAAAAATTGTTTATTTTTTATTCTTCTGAATTAAACCCCACTTATGGGTGTAAGCCTACTAGACTTGAAAATAAAGCATAAAACATTTCCAATCACTTAGTAGCCCCTCAAAGTAGTTAGGAAATAAACAGATTTTTCCAGTGTTGATTTTACTGGGATCCTCAGTAAGGTGGTTTAAACCATAGTTATATAAAAATAAAGGTCATTCTGAACATCAGCCTTTTATAATTTTATGTGAAGAGGAAGAAAAATAGCTTATTTTAAACTGTTGATGGTTTTTATTTGAAAGAGATTGCATTTGTGCATATATGCAGTGCTTTTTCTTAAACATGGCCAATTTGGAAAGGGGGAAGGATCCACCCCAAGACAGTGGTTCAGCTTGTAGAGCCATGACTCCGTGAAGATGAATGTTGTCTCTTAACTTGGACAGGGAAATGGTCTAACTCTAAACCATGAGACTGACCTTGGTAAAGTCCTTGAGTAGCTGAGCTAGAAGGAAGATTTAGCCTTCTAATTAGCTCACTTGAAACATAAATGTGAAATGTCTTCATTCAATGTTAAACACATACTTTTTGGATATAAATGACCATATTTATTTGACTGCTAGTTTTTTTTTTTTTTTTTGCTCTTTCTGGCATGCCTGTACTATTATTAATGTTTATATTGTACCTTGATTTGGAAAAGTATTGGAGTTAATCTGTATTATATTTATATAGTCCATATGGCACATTTGATTCTTCCACATATATTTTATGTTAATGTTTAGGTACGATTTTTTTCTAAATTCTAGAAAAGAACATAATTTCAGTTATCAGAAGCCATTCCATCATTATGGACCCTTTTTCATTATTACATTTGCTCTCATATATCAGTATTATTTTTGAGCATTTTGTTACATGTCATTCACAACTTACCTAAGTGCGCTGTGTTCTGGTAGCCTGTATTTGAGGTAAGCTGCTGAAAACAAAGTCTCTGTATTCTTTGCCTATTCCAAAGAGCTAAAAAGTCTAACCCAGGAAAGCTTTTGATATTTTGTGCTTGTTTTCTTGTTCTTATGGTTGTTGTTGCTGTATTATTATTGCTGTTTTACATAAAATCTATGGGAACTGTGAATACAGACAAGAGAGCCACAGTAGAGAGGCTTGTTTAATGCAGTACCATTGAAGAGTTAACAGAATAATCTAGTAGAAAAGTAACTGGTTGCATGTAAAATTCCTTCCAGCCAGAAAGAAAGAAAGACAAGGATTAAGGGGGATTTATAGTTATGTCTCAGCTACACATTACATTGTGACACTGCAGCTCAAATTCAGAATGGCAATGATATATGATATCATGGCCTAGATCCTTGAGAAGCACCTGGCTTTCCTTTTTAAAAGATACTTTACTGAAGAGCTAAAAAATGGCTAGTGTGGGGTTAGCAGATCGAATAACTTGAAATAGACCATGTATTCCTAGCACGGCAATGTAATCACCCTATTTGTGACAGAGAAAGGGAAAAAAATGTAATCATAAGATCATCTGCCTATAATTTGAATAATTTTGAGCTAACAAAATGTCTTTGTAACTTTCACAACTGTTGTCCATTGTTTGAGGATGTTACCTACTAAACTGAATTCATTCCATATCTACTACATATACACCAGCAACAATATAAATGTAAGCCTAACTTTGCAAAATTCATAATAATTTAGTGATGGAATTTTTTAATAACATGCAGTATATAAATGTGCAGATTTTATGCGTGTTGACAAAATCATTTTTCAGCTTGCAAAATGGGACTGCAATATTACATTTTTCACTTAAGCAGTTTTTTACATCTACGTTATTGCTTTCTAAAATGAATGTGAATGCCATCTTTTACGACTGCAACTTGCCTTTTCCATTACAGAAATTTTTGTTTGATGTAATCAATAAACTTTGGTATGATATGATTGATATATCAGCCTCTTTTTTTTTGGAAAGGTCTCGGTTTGACATTAAAATAATGTGGAAGCAATTTGTTGATGGGAACTAAGTTTCTAATTTCTTCTTGACCTGCACAATTAAAAGAAGTTTGACCATTTCTACATGAGTTCAACTGGTATTTTATGGCAATACCTAATTTGGGGAGGGTAAGATATTTGTAGGAGTTTTTAATAACACTGTACCTTGTTACTGCATAGATAAAAGTCCAGCCAAATCAGCAAATACATGTTGAAAGTGTACTTTGTGCTTGGCAGTGTGCTTGATGCCACCTGTGCATTGAAGGTGGCATGTGTATGGTCTTCGTGGTCTGTGTCTTCAACCCATTGAACTCATTTAATTCTTAAGCAGTCAAACATGAAGGGATTTTACGGTAGCTTGAAACTTGGTCCAAAGGTATATGTGTATACACCACTTCCCTACCTCTTCTTACATTGCTCAGCCTGCACCCAAGACCTTGTGAAAGTCCCTTTTCTTGAAAAACCTCACTGTCCTTGTCTGCCAAGAAACCAGAGTTACTTCACGGAAACTGGTTTCATTGCATTTCTACATTTCAGTCTCTGTGTTTTGGTAGTCTTTTAATCCTGTTGGTCTTTGATCTATATTTAGTGTGCATTTTCTTCTTTTTCATTAAGTGGAAAATGTGCTGTATTCAGAGGTGAAACCTGAATTAAAGTATCAGCTTTGCCACATTTCTCTCTGAATCCTTTTTCTTTCTCACCTATAAGATGGTGTCTGGCAGGGCAAATAAGGTAAAGAATCAAAATTGCTTTGTAAAATGTCATTTGCTATTCATATGTAGGCATTGTTATTTTTATATTAAGGGTTTTTTATTGCTTAATTTTTTAATGAACGGTTGTCATTTACCACATTTTCACGGATGTCTTAACGTGATTTTTAGCTTATTGGAATCAGTCAGTTCAAGCTTCCTTCCCTTCCCCCATCCAGCCTTATGGGGAACTCCCGCTTCACCTCACTGCTTAGTCTGCCCACAGTTGGCCAATACAGTGAGTATTGTGAGGGTCTGAGTGATTTGGCCCCTTCAGCAAGAAGCACAGGCAGAGGTTAAGGGCTGAGGTTATCATTATGGTTATACAGTGAGTGTGTCCATGGGCAAAGTGCTGGATGCATACTAATGAACCCTGAAGGCCTGCGTTCTGAGAGTAGTTGTCAGGGAAAAAAAGTGGACTTAATTATTTTGCAACTTTAAAAAAATTAATTTGACACAATTTTACCAACAACTGATGGGCGAGGAAACATGGGCTCAGTTCCTAGTGCATATACCTATTGTGCTAAAGAAATGTTGCAGGGGCCAGGCTCAGTGACTCACGTCTATAATCCCAGCACTTTGGGAGGCTGAAGCGGGCAGATCACCTAAGGTCCGGAGTTCAAGACCAGCCTGACCAACAGGGAGAAACCCTATCTCTACTAAAAATACAAAAAAAAAAAAAAAAAAAAATTAGCCGGGCGTGTTGGTGCATGCCTGTAATCCCAGCTACTCTGGAGGCTGAGGCAGGAGAATGGCTTGAACCCAGGAGGCGGAGGTTGCTGTGGGCCGAGATCGCGCCATTGCACTCCAGCTTGGGCAACAAGAGCGAAACTCTGTCTCAAAAAAAAAAGAAAGAAATGTTGCAGTGTGGATCAAGCAAGTCCTCATCTCATGGGCATTGGGAGTAAGCGCTCAGGCCTGTGGCTGAGAGGAACAGTGCACTCATGGTGGGCCAGAATTCCTGCTGGCAGTGAGTCTGGCCTTGGCTCTTTGGGCAGGGTTGAGCAAAGGATGCACATAACTGAAATACCTGCTGCTTCTTTGGTCTCTTCAGCAGTTGCCAAAACCCACCTCCTCACATTAGCTAACACACAGCACTTAATACGTGCCAGGAACTGTTCTAACCACTTTACACATAATCATTCCTTTAGTAATTCCAATAACCCTAGGAGATAGCTACCGACGTTTCTTCATCTGACAGATGAGGACACAGTCCCCAAAATACTGAAGGTTACACTGTCTGGTGAAGCCAGAGTTTGAATCCAGGTATTCCGATTAGGGTCTGTGAACTAGGACACTGTATTTCCTTTTTTATATCACCCCTGATGGCATGAATAAACAAATCATCAAAATGTTAGTATTAAACTTGAGGATATCCTGCACTGGCTTCAAAATTACAAAGATCATAAAAGAGCAAGACTGAGTAACTCTCCCAGATAAAGAAAACAACTAAAACTTCGTTGTGAAAACTAACTGTGGCATATGATCTTGGACCAGAAATTGAACATTAGTGGGATAATTAGTGAAGTTTGACTACAGTATTTAGGTTGTATAACAGTATATAGGCAATATATCAATGTTTTCTGATAATTTGAAATTATGCTGTGAATATATGTGATATATTTTGGGGAATCCAAGTGGAGGTATATGAGAATTGTTTGCACTATTTTTACAACTTTGAAATGATTTCACAATTTTAAGTTAAGAAAGCTAAAACAGGGAAGCTAAAAAATATTAATGGGAAAAAAGCATTAAGCTGATACAGAAGACTAGCTAACATCTGCATAGCACTTTACGGAATGCTTTTGTATATACTTTATTTAATTTTCACAACAGTCTTTTGTAGAGATCATTAAACTCTAGATACTTAACATATTAACTGAGGCTCAGATGAATTAATTATCTTGCTAGTCTCCCAGGACTGAGCTCAGGTATGACCCATGTGTTTCCTGCTATACTACACTTTGCAGTTTGTCTAGGACTCTTAAAGCATTCCCCGTTGGATTCTGGAATGATTAAAAGGCAAGTGTTATTGCAGTCATTTTTGTGTGGGCCCATCCGATGCAGTCAGATACAACCATAGATAGAGTTGTGTCATTGCTTTTAGGGTTGAGGTGAGTGGCCTGAGAATGGCCCAGGCCTAAGTTTTCCTTTTTCCCCTTTCATCTCATCTGAAGCTGCTGAACTGGGCCTCAGCACCAGTACTTATTCAGGTATTTTCCAAGGCAAGTTTTAGCTTACTACCCCTGCTTCCCACCCTTGGAGTGAGAATACAAGAACACTTCTTTAATTTTAATAATGAAATTAATACAAGGAATTGATTACACAGGTAGTATAGCGGAACAGTCCATTGGGGTTTCTGTGAAATGGCCCAGAGATTAGAAGGAGGCAGAGGCCAGAACCATCCTTAGGTTGTGGGGGCAATAGAAGGAAATGTACTTCTGGAGCCTATGGCCTGGTCATTTGGCAGAAGTCGGAATCACTGTGGGCCTATCAGCGGCTGGGGCCACAGCAGAGCCATGGCCACTATTGGAGATGCAGCCTGAGGCAGAAATACCCTGGCTTCTGTCCCCAGGGCTCCAGTCTGCCTTCTATTAGCTAGACTCAGCTCACTCGAGGACCTGAGAAACAATACAAAACAGAGCAAAGAAGTGCAAGGAATGTATCTGAGGGTAAAGAGGCCGGGGACTAGCACATCAAGGATTTAAGGAGTCAGGTTCGGATTTATACTCTTTAAGAGTGTGTATAAACATAAAGGTGAAACTTTAAAGGGCTAGATTTCAGCCCCTTTATAAATGTCATTTATATATCTGTTATGAAGAAAAGAAATGCAGAAAAACAAATCTGAAGTCACTCCTGTAACATATTTAGTGCAATACTGATAACTTTTAATGGATACTTGAATTAATGGAAATAGAAGGTCCTTGTATAATTCAGCCTTCTTGATTAGTAATAAAGACACTTAGCATTAAAAAAGACCTAAATAAAGGAGTTAGCATATCATTTCATAGATAAATGAAATTCGCCTACATCATATTAAAAATTCAAGAATAATTCAAGCTCTGGATAAAAAGCTGCAATATTAATTGCAAAGGAAATGACTTTCCTTCTTTTCATTCTTCTGCTTCCACTCATGAAATAGAAACTGTCTTCCTGCAGGAAGCATATGGAAGAAGGTTTCTGCCCTCCACTCCTCAATTAGCTGACCGGTGAGACTGGAGGAAGGGGTTACTCCACATGTGTGGTTTAGCCCCACTTGGGCCCTTCCTCTCTCAGAACTGCCAGCTTACAGGCTGATCGCCTTCCTTTCTCCATTCCCAAATCCTTCCTGCAGTATGCTCAGTGCGGGCAAGGAACCAGATAGGCAGAGTGGAGGGGGTGGCTCTAGTTTTCTAGCCACTCAGTCTGTGATTAAATGGATAAATTCAATTCAGAGGGGAAGGAATAGGAAGTCATTTTGGCCTCAGACTAGGCCAAGTTTTAAAATGCATCTTTGCAAATAGTAGATTGCTATTTTGTCTGCTTCAGGCGCTGCTGTATTCTTAGTGCCTAGAGCAATGCTGGGGGAGCATAATGTTTAAAAATATTTGTCCAATACACAAATTGTATCTCTGATGTCTGGCTTATTTCTTGACTGGCTTTGAACTGAGAGGGGAGAGGGATATGACAACTAATACATGGCGCATTTTCCCCTTTATATTCTCCATATTCAAACAGATGGCCAGCCTCATGCTCATTACTTTAGGAGAGATAATATATGGCACCAGGAAAGCATAAGATTGCCTGCAGAGCTTCTTGGCTTTTCTATTCCATAGACAGATCATTAAGAATGTAGGTTTTCAGAGGAGAGGGGAAAAGGAGTGTCATGGGCATAGAGTGTCTTGGAACTACATGATTACAGAAGCCTTTCCTCAAATTAGAAGAGCAGGATGCCCCAGGCTGCAGGGAGGAGAAATGAGAAAGGATCTTTTAGTGCAAAGATCAGGTCAGACCAATGTTCTGCTGAGCAGTACCTTCAGGGAAACAAGAACAGAGAGGACAATAGAGGGGTGCCAAGGCAAACAGCATCCTAGTCAGCATTGGCAGAAACCATGCCCCAACATGGCAAGAACACAGCACAGCTTTGGGCCCTGGAACACATGATGCATATAGGGATAATGGACCTCCTGAGTGGTAATGTGTGTGGGTGATGATTGAAGATAAGACAGGTGTCCTCCATCTCCAACACCTTGACACTGCATTAGCTCCAAGAACCATAGAACAACCCTAGTGAAAGGGTGACCTCAGGCCAGATAATTGTCATTCATACATTCACTCATCCATTCATTTATTTAGATACCTCTCCAGAATGGGAGCTAGGCAGGGTCCAAACTGAGTTTAATTTTTAAAATGTATTTATTGAGTGCCTTCTCCCACATTTACTACATTCCTTAACAGCTACCTTTAATATTATTTTTAAAGCATTATCTCTTTCATTCTGCTCTGTCAATTTCTACATCGTTGCATTTGCTAGACAACCGCAATTGTTCTTTGGGGCATTAAATTTTTTTCTTCAGGTCGTTGTGGGTGGAAGTCTTTTTATAATATGTTGCACTCATCTCTGCCTTCATATGCAGAAGGCACAGAATACCACCTCACCTCAATAACGGTGAGTCGTCATTATGGAGATCCACTAAAGTACCCGGCAATAAGTACAGTAGTGCCAGCCTTTGTGTCTTCACACTGCTTAGCGTTAGGAGGATATCATATTTCTTTCTGTAGTCTTCCTGTCAGCTCCCTTGCTCTCATTGTCAATATTTAATTTTTGTTACACCTATTGGTCCATGTCTACCTTCTTCCTCTTGACTTCCCCCACGGATTTTTTTAAATTGTAGCATGTAACTGACTAAAAATCCAGAGTAGTATATCAGAACCTAGTATATACTGTTGGACTGTACTGCACTCTCAGGGTAGTGACCTCTTCTTCCCATCCCAGAGTCCCCAGAACCATGTAAAAACCTCTGCAGCTGGCTGGGTAGTCACTGGTTCAAGATATTCCTCTAGACCTCTCTGACCTGCTTCCTGTGTTGAGCCTCTCATGCATGGAATTCCAAAGAGCTAGATTCATTGACCTTGCCATTTATCTTCCCCTTTTGTGGAGACTCCACAGGACACTGCTAATCTTTTTGCCTTTGCCTCCATGCTCCACAGCCTAACAACCCAGGCTGTCTCAAGCTCCCAGGATGCTGCAGACCAGCCCTCCAGCTTGCCTTTCTCTTCGGAAAGGAAGAACAGACACTGTGTATGAAATGATGAGGGATACACTCTGGGTGAGGAGGCCCTAAGAATTTTTCTGAATGAAGTTTATGGGCTTTAACGCATAGGCTTGGCACCAACCATTTTGTCTGCTCAGAAACGTTCTGATTCTTTGGGGTGTTTGAGATAGTTAATATTGCCTGATAAGTGATTTCTGAGAAGTACTTTGACAATGAATTGTATAATTTGCTCAATTCAGGTGTGGCAAAGGGTCGCTATTATGTAGGGGAGGCAGCAAGATATGGTGGAAAGGATACTAGAAGCAGGGGGATCTGAGTTCAAGTTTTAGCTCACCCATGAACAGGTTATATGACTTTGGACAAGTCACAATCTCTCTCATTCTCAGTGCTCTAATCTGTAAAATGGGTGTGTATTAGGTTTTTCCAGAGAGAACTGAGAGAGAGAGAGGCGTGGAGAGGAGTGTCACAGGGAAATTGGCCCAGGTGATTATGGAGGCTGAGAAGTCCCACGACAGGCCATCTACAAGCCAGAGAACAAGGAAAGCCAAGTAGCATGGTGCAGTCCCAATCCAAAGGCCTCAGAACCAGGGAAACCAATGGTTTCACTCTCGGTCTGAAGCCATAGGCCTAAAAACCTGGTGAGCCATTGGTGCTGTTCTTAGAGTCCAAAGGCCAGAAAACCTGGAGTTCTGATGTCCAAGGGCAGCAGGTGAAGGGGGTTCCGGCTCCAGAAGAAAGAGTGAGTTCTCCTTTCCTCTACCTTTTTGTTCTGCGCCCTGAGCAGATTGGCTGATGCCCACGCACAATGGGTAAGGGTAGATCTTCCTTACTTAGGTACACTGGTTCTAATGCCAATCTCTCTTGTAAGCACCCTCACAGATATGCCCAGAAATAATGCTTTGCTAGTTACCCGAGTATCCCTTAATCCAGTCAAGTTGACACCGAGAACAATTCATCATGGGGGAACATACCTACCCTGTAGTGTGGAGAGAGTTATATGAGATTGTGCATGTTAACACACCTAGCACAGTCCAGGCATGGTGGCTCACGCCTGTAATCCCAGCACTTTGGGAGGCCAAGGCAGGCAGATCACCTGAGGTCAGGAGTTTGAAACCAGCCTGGCCAACATGGCGAAACCCTGTCTCTAATAAATATACAAAAATTAGCTGGGCGTGGTGGCGGGCGCCTGTAATCCCAGCTACCCGGGAGGCTGAGGCAGGAGAATCGCTTGAACCCAGGAGGCAGAGGTTGCAGTGAGCTGAGATTGCGCCACTGCACTCCAGCCTGGGTGACGAGAGTGAAACTCCGTCTCAAAAAATAAAACACCTAGCCCAGATTTTAGCTTTAGCATATACTATGCACTCAGAAATTGTAAAACATCTTAACAGTTTTATTAAACCATAAACTAGGAAACAACCAAAAGAAAAAAAAAAATGCTTTCCCAAAGCATCCAACCTAACCCCATAACTTTACATAGAAGAAAACTGAGGTCCAAAGAACGGGAGATGATATGTCCAGAGTCACACAACCAATTAACTACAGAGGCAGGACCAGATGTCATGTCTCTGGAATCAGGAAACAGCACTTTTCCCCTTTTCAAATACTTCCAATGTTTTGAATTTCTGTAATCAACAGTCGTTAGTTTTTTCTTCTGTTTTACTTTCCACTTGCTAAACCCAATTTTGCCTCCTGGAACAACACAAAACAAGACTACTTCCTCTTTGAGAAGATAGCTTTTCACATATTCCAAGGTTACCCTCATGTTTATTGATTTCTATTCCAAGATCCCATCTCTAATGCTACCAATTCATCCTTTGTATGGCAAGCTCTCCAGAACCAACACGGTTCCAGTCACTTGTCTCTGGCTAGGCTCCCATTCATCAATGTCTCTCTTAAAAGGTGGCACTTAGAGCAGAGTGCAGTATTGCAGCTATGTGGCAGAATGATTAGCTTCCTCAGTCTCTTAACTCTGTTTCTCTTGTGGCAGCCAAAGACTGCATTTGCTTTCTTTTTGTTGTTGTTTTGAGACAGGGTCTCACTCTGTCACCCAGGCGGGAGTGTTACAGTGGTGCAATCTTGGCTCACTGCAACCTCCACCGCTGGGGCTCAAGCAATTCTCCTGCCTCAGCCTGCCGAGTAGCTGGGATTACAGGTGTGCACCACCACTCCCAGCTAATTTTTTATGTTTTTAGTAGAGACTAGGTTTTGCCATGTTGGCCAGGTTGGTCTGGAACTCCTGGCCTCAAGTGATCCTCTCGCCTTGGTCTCCCAAAGTGTTGGAATTACAGGTGTGAGCCACTAGGCCTGGCCCTGCATTTGCTTTTTTTATCAGTGACTTCATGCTGTTTGCCCAGATATTTTTTACATAAATTGTTGCCAAGCCATGGGTCCCTATATCACTGTCCTTGGGTGGATGTAACAAATTACTACAGACTTTGTGGCTTAAAATAACAGAAATGTATTCTCTTTCGCAGTTCTGGAACCAAGAGCTCTAAATTGAAGGTGTCAGCAGCGCCACGCACTCACTGAAGGTTCCGTAAGAGTCCTTCTTTGCTTCTGCCAGTTTCTGGTGGTTCTAAGTCCTTGGCTTGTGGCTGTTTAATTCCTATCTCTGTCCATCTTCATGTGGCCTTCTCTCCTCCCTTTGTCTCTCTTTTGTGTGTATCTTACAAGGATTCTTGCCATTTAATTTAGGGCCCTGCAGGATAACCTCATATTGAGATCCTAAATTTAATTACATCTGCAAAGAACCTTTTACCAAATAAGATCACATTTATAGGCCCCAGGGATTAGGGCATGGACATATATTTTTGAGGACCACCAACCCACTACAGCTTCCCATCCTCTAATTGTATAATTGATTTTTGGAGCATGAAGGCAGAACTTTTTACTTACCCTTGTTCTAATTTCCATTTCCTAGATCACACTAGCTGGATTAAAAATTGCATCACAATAATAGGAGTATGATGTTTTACTGATTTTGTGCTTACCTGCTACTGTGGGACCCTTAGTACCCCACCAAAGTCACCTCTTTTGCAGGTTCTCGTTAAGAGCTCATGGACACAGCTCTCTCCATATGGCATCTGAAGCTGTCTTCTGTTTCTTCTCTGCCTCCCACAGTAAGGTATCCGTGGCCACAAAGCTGCTGTAAAGGTGTTCCATGGCTGCCTGATTACACTAATACCACCTTTCACCATGGATACCACCATGCAATTGATGCTCTCTTTCCAGATGTAGGTGTCATGGGGGGAATCCCCGTCTCCATCTCTTTTGTGATCCCTAGACAATTTCCTTTGTGTTCCCTCCATCTCACACAGATGACCTATAGTGCCATGTTTGTCTAACAGGAGGAGGTACCATGGAGTCTGCTCCCCCGCGGGCCTGAGGCAAAGGACAACCTGAGCGATGGAGACATATGCCTCCTGAAATTGGGCCAGAGTCCCAGGTTATCAGCTTCCATTACTCTCTATGCTTCCCTTTTCGTGTCACTTGTTCAATATCTTCCTTCTCTGTTGGCCTGCAGGCTCCATTGAGGGCAGTGAATAAATCAGTCTTGTTCATCGGTAGATCCTCATTGCCCAGTGCAGTGCCAGCCACACAGTGGGACCCTAAGGAAATGTTTGCTGAGTTAATAAGTGCTGAACAACTAGTGGCACTAAATCACCTGAGAAAAAGTTGTGAGAGTCACAATCTGTCACTCTGTACCTGTACCATTATCTCAAAGCAGTATGGCATGGGAGGTAAGCATGTGGACTCTGCCACTTACAAGTAGGGTGACCTTGAGCAAGTCACTTAACATATCTGTGTGTCAGGTTCATCATCTGTAGATTGGAGATAATATCAGTACCTACATCATATGGTTGTTGTGTGGGTCAACTACATGTAAAATGCTTGGAGCAGTACGTGGCACAGCATAGACCCTATATAAATTTGATTAAATAATATCATAATTTATTATCTTACATATTTCCTCCAATTATATTTGTGAGCTCCTTAAGGACAGGGGCCTTGTCTGCTTTTGCTCCCCATATATCCCTCAGTGGCTAGTATAGTGTCTTGAAAATAGTATGACCTCAATATTTGTTGAATGAATGAACAAATGAAACTACTATACTGAGAATCTTTCTCCTTCTAGTTATTAGCCTAATTACTGTCTGTGGGCCTTGACATGTTCCGTAAGTGGCTTCCTTCCTATGAGGCAATTCAGTCCCTTTCTCTGGATCTAGACCTACTGCCAAGTCATCTTTCAGATCTTCTAGACATACTCCCTTATGGATGGATTCTGGAGAAAGAACAATTATAGGTCCAAGTGGAGACATTGCTATGCTGGACTTTAACCTAAATATCCCAATATGCTGAGATATTTAAAATCTTGGTTTTATAATCTCTGGTAATAATGCTACCTCCAAAGTCTGTAGCATCTGCTAATTTTATATACATGCCTTTTAAGATTTGATTCAAACCATCGATTCCAAATAAATAACTTTGTTTGATTGCAATAAATTACACAACTCTATATTGAAAATTGTCTATGGGAAAGAACTAAAAATATAATCATTACAATAACAAGTCAGCAATCATGAATGAGGAAATTCTAGAAGTAATAACTGCTTGTTGAATATATAATAGATAATAGCTAATGTAGAAGGTGGCAGACATTAGTGATTTATACTACTGAAAATTGTGAATGTAATATTGAGTTCAATACTAAATTCATATAAAGAATCAACTTGAGAGTGTAATTTCCTTGTAAGATAGAAGTATAAAAGTCAAATATGTTTTCAGTACAGTTCAGCACGATACATGTTTGCAGGAGAAATTCTTAGACTTCTCCAATAATTAAGCTCACGTGAGCTGTCATAGGACAGATGGCTCTGCTGTTTAAAACAAATTATAACCTTTAAAGATGAACATGTACTACTGAAATCTAAGTATAAATTTGCTTTGCATTTTAATTGAATGGTACTATTATTTAATGGGTGAAGCTGATATGAAGACTTCAGAGTGTTTTTTAAAATAAAGTAAGAATACATCTTAAATGACAAAAATATTAGGCAAAGCTTATTTATGCAATTTGTCAGTATTTCTGGAAGCTTTAAAAAAGCCTTTTCCTGACATTTAAATTATCTGTTCTATTGGATAATTTTGGAACTTAAAAGGGATGACAAATTTTTATCTTGTTTTTTTCCCATGCCTTAAAGTTGACATGTGTGTCATATTTGGATAGCAATTTTAACTTTCATGTCAATCACTGATGTGTCATCAAAAGGCGTGTATAACATAGTGTTTGCTGATGGCACATTGAATATTTTCCCCCAAAGATTCTACTTTTGATAATGAGAAATTTTCTGACCATTTGATTGAAATCACTATCTAGCCCAATGTTTAGATGTCAGTGTTTTGGGCTGGGTGCAGTGGTTCACACCTGTAATCCCAGCACTTTGGGAGGCCAAGGTGGGTGGATCACCAGAGGTCAGGAATTCGAGACCAGCCTGGCCAATGTGGTGAAACTCCATCTCTACTAAAAACACAAAACTTAGCTGGGCGTGGTGGTGTGTGCCTGTAATCCCAGCTACTCGGGAGACTGAAGCAGGAGAATTGCTTGAACCTGGGAGGTGGAGGTTGCCAAGATTGTACCACTGCACTCCAGCCTGGGTGACAGCGTGAGACTCCGTCTCAAAAAAAAAAAAAAAAAAGAGAGAGAGAGAAAAAGAAATCAGCAGTTTATAAATGAGTAACTAGTTTTAAGAAGGGACAAAGCAATGTTGAAGATGAAGCCCACAGTGGCAGGCCATCTACATCAATTTGCAAGGAAAAAAATGTATTTGCACTGTAATTGAAGAGGACCAACAATTCCCAGAAGAAACAATAGCCAACACCATAGATATCCCATTTGGTTCAGCTTACAAAATTCTGACTGAAAAATAAAAGTTGGGCAAACTTTCCACTCGGGCGCCAAAACCATTGCACCCAGATCAGCTGCAGCAGAGTGTTCAATGGCAATTCAAACAAATGGGATCAAGATCCTGACAACTGTAACAGGAGAGGAACACGGCTTTACCAGTACAATCTTGAAGACAAAGCACAATCAAAGCAATGGCTACCAAGTGGTGGAAGTGGTCCAGTCAAAGCAAAAGCAGACCAATCAAGAGCAAAAGTCATGGCAATCGTTTTTTGGAGATACTCAAGGCATTTTGCTTGCTGACTTCCTGGAGGGCCAAAGAACAACAACATCTTTAGCACATCTTTAGGCACAACTTCAGCAGAAAAAATGCCCAGGAAAGCTTCACCAGAGAGTCCTTCTCTGCCATGACAATGCTCTAGCTCATTCCTCTCATCTAACAAGGGCAATTTTGTGAGAGTTTTAATGGGAAATCATTAGGTATCCACCTCACAGTCCTGATTTGGCACTTTCTGACTCTTTTTTGTTTGTTTCCTAATCTTAAAAATCTATAAAGGGCACCCGTTTTCCTTCTGTTAATAATGTCAAAAAGACTAAATTGACATCATTAAACTCCCAGGACCCTGAGTTCTTTTCTAAATGACTGGTATCATCATTTACCAAAGTATCTTCGTCTTTATGGAGCTTATGTTGAGAAATAAAGTTTATATTTTAATTTTTATCTTTAAATTTTCCACAAACTTTTTGAAGTCCTTTCATATTTGGAATTTTTAACAATAGAGATATGAAAGAATAAATTCTGCGATTGTAATCTGTTAACCTTATTTCAACACTAGTTTGATACTGAAAGCCTAGACATGTTTTCCTTCACACTTACTAAAAAGCTATTGTCAGTGGGAAATGAGTATGCTTTCATGCTTAGTAAAAAATATGTATTCAAAATTATAAACAGTATGATCTCAAAATGACTGAAAAAAAAAAAGCCATGATGTTAACTGTGGTTGCCACTGAGTGATGCAATTAAAGCTGGGGTTTGCTTTTCTGTTTCTTTATGCTTTTTCATAGTTTGCAAGTCTTCCACAATGAGCATGTTTTACAAAAAGTGACAAAATAAAAAATAAAACCTTTATGAATAAAAGTGTAGCAAGTTTGAACAGTTTAGTACTGTACTCCCGTTTCCTATGTACCAGCTTTAATCTGAAGTCCTGTTGTAACTTTGTTAGCAAACCCTTTTTGGTTGATACGGAAATCTGCACTGTTGATCCATAACAGCTGTTCTTTTGTGTAAAACATGGTACAAGTGAAGTGCTATGCCTAACACCAGGGCTGTGATGCCTCTGTCCACTTACAATTTCATTTTCAGACATGGGAAGCTTGCATGATAGAGTAACTGAGTATTGCTTGGCTGCAAATTAAAGACATCGATGTGGGAACACAAGTTCCCTGTGCATTTTCTGAGTGAGTGCTTTCTCAGATGCCTTTCATTATCCATCTCCTCTCAACTCTTCCACTCCGTAACTTCTCTTGTACAGTGGTCAGTGGGGTGGTTTTCTTGTACCTCCACTCTCTGTGTCCTGCGTTGGGAATATAACACCAGTATGATGCCAATTAGTGTTGACAGAGAGTTGGTGAAAAGAGGTGGCAGATATTAAAATGCATAATCATAGAATTCCCAAAAGAATATTTTTAAGACAAGTTGATGAGTAACTTTGTCTTTCTGGTACAAGAAACAAACCAGAAAGCAAACAAAACCCATAAAAACTATTTGTTCAAATTGTGAAAAATATCTAGCATTATTATATTGTAAGAATAAGTTTAGAAAACTGTTGCACTTCAGGCAAAAGTCCATTTTAGTTGACCTGAGATTTTGCTAAATTCAATAAGAATTTTATTTTTTTCTGATTATACTGATGATACTTGCTCAAAATCAAGCAATACCTAATAATATAAACATAAAAGTCACTTAGTATCACAATCCCCCTGAGGTAACCATATTTTTTTGAATAAGTATATGTATATATACACAACATATATACGTATATAATTTGTATATATTGAGCTATGTTATACACACTGTAATTTTAAACCATAAAAAGTCTCATGATTGTTCTATATTAATTAATTCAGATATATATGACTGTTTTAAATAGCTGTGTGGTATTTATTTCATGCACATGGTTTAACTATTTCCTAGTTTATTATATAAATTTCTTCTCCTCCTCCTGCCTGCTGTTATGAATAACATGGCAAGGTATTCTGTACAAAAATATTTCCATTCCTGCCGGATTAGCTTCTTGGTGTAAAATCAAAAATGTGGAATTTCTGGGGCAAAAGATGGGCACATGGCAAACTATCTTTTAGAAAAGCTATATCAATCTGTGCCCCCCAACAACTGTGAGCCAGTTTACCCTCCCCATTCGCAACATTAAGTGCTCTCCATCTTTAATCACTCCCCGTAGACCTGGGGTCAGCAACCCAGTCAGCATCTTTAGGGTTGTAGGGAAAAAAAGGTAATGAAGAATGTGTGACCAAGACTATATGTGGCCCACGAAGGGGGACATTTCTATTATCTTAGCTGTTTACAGAAAAAAAAAAATTGCCAACTCCCAGATTAAAGGAAAAATACTCTTGGTAATATTAGCTTTTCTTTGCTTATTTGTGAGTTCAAATAGATTTTCCATGTACATGTGGGTGTTTGTATTTCTTCTTTTCTTCTTTTGTCAATTACACTTCCTTCACCAATTGTCCTATTAAGTTGCTCAGCTTTTTTCCTTTTTTACTCATTATAATTCTGAATATTAGAATATGTGCATTTTGTCATGTATTTCACAAGTATTTTTCTCTGTGTCAATTAATCATGAAGAATGTATCTTTTATATTGCACAGAAAGTTTTAGTGTTTATGCAGTCCAAGCAAATATTCCGAGAATGATAGCAGGTGCTACTTTAGATACGGCAGTAAAAGAAGTTCTCTCTGACAAGGTGACATTTGAGCAGAGAACTGAATTAAGTGAGAGAGGGAGCCATTTATATATACGGATGAAGTGGAGTCCAGGCCATGTGAACAGCAAATGCCCAGACCCTGAGATAGGAGCTTTCATGGCATATTGGAGGTACTGCCAGGAGGTCACTGTGACCAAAATGGAGGGAGATTGGTAGGAGTTGAAATTAGGTATGGAAGGATGAGATCATGTAGAGCTGTGTAGGCTATGATAAGGACATTAGATTTTATTATGAATTCCAGTAGAAGTCTGGAATATTGTGAACAGAGGAGTGACATAATCTCACTTAAGTTTTAAAAGGATCACTTCTATTTTTGGTATCCTTAAAAAATATGTGTTATATTTTCTTGTTATAAATTAAATGTATGTCCATTTTCAATTATATAGATAACATACAGAAAAGAACCAAGTAAGGATGATAGTATTTTAATAAGCTTTTTTGGAGATATATATACACACACACACACACACACACACACCCCTTTATCTACATATATATTAAGGTTGGGACATACCTTAAAGATCTTCTGGCCCAGAAATAAATCCAGGCATTTATGGTCAACTGATCTTAAAAAAGTTGCCAAAAACACGCAATGGAGAAAAGACAGCCTCGTCAATAAATGGTGTTGGGAAAACTGGATATACACATGCAAAAGAATGAAATTAGACACATCTCACACCATGTGCAAAAATCAACTCAAAATGGATTAAAGACTTAAAGGTAAGACCTCAAACTGAATGTTCTTAACACAATTATATGACAAATATATGAGGTCATGGATATGCTAATTACCCTGATTTCATCATTTTACAATGTATACATGTATTAAAACATCACACTGCACTCCATATACATACACATATATATACATATATATACGTATATATACATATATATGATTGATATGTATATATGATTTAGCCATTCCAGGATATGTGTGTGTGTGTGTGTGTGTGTGTGTATTTGCTATGTGTCCATTCACAATAAATAAATAACATAGAAGAAACGTTTCTTGACATTAGGCAGAGATGTTTTGGATATGACCCCAAAAGCACAGACAACAAAAGGAAATATAGACAAATGGGATAGCATTAAACTAAAAAGTTTTCTGTACATCAAAGGAAACAACTGAGTCGAAAGACAACCTAGGAATGAGAAAAATACTTACAGACCATACATCTGATAAGTGATTAATACCCAAGATATATAAAGAACTCAATAGCAAAAAGAAGTAGTAAATAACCCAATTAGAAATGGTCAAAGAACCTGAGTAGACATTTCTTAAAAAGAAGACATACAAATGGCCAACCAGTATATGACAAAATGTTCAATATCACTAATCATCACAAAAATGCAAATTAAAACCACATTTAGAGAACACTTTGTACCTGTTAGGGTAGCAGATATCAAAAACATAAGATAACAAGTGCTTGTGAGGATGTGGAGAACAGGGAGCCTTTGCTGGTGGGAATGTAAATTAGTACAGCCATTATGGAAAACAGTATGGATGTTTTGGCCCAGAAAAAATCCAGGCATTTATGGTCATATGATCAATTACCATATGATCCAGCAATGCCACTACTGGGTATATATCCAAAGAAAATGAAATCAGTCTGTCAAAGACATATCTACACTCCCATGTTCATTGCAGCACTATTCACAATCGCCAAGATATGGAAGCAACCTCAAGAAAATATGGTGTGTGTGTATATATATACACTACACACACACACACACACACACACAGGAATGCCATTCAGCCTTTAAAAAAGAATGAAATTCTGTCACTTGTGACAGTACGGATGAACCTAGAGGATGCTACGCTAAGTGAAATAATCCAGACACAGAAAGAAAAATATTACATGATCTCACTCCTATGGTGAATCTTAAAAAGTCAAACTCATAGAAGCAGAAAGTAGAATGGTGGTTTCCAGAGGATGGGGCAGGGTTTTGGGAGATGTTGATCAAGGGATACATCATTACACGTAGACAGGAGGACAAAGTTCAAGAGATCTGTTTTTTTATTTTTTTAAATTTTTTCATATTTTTATTTGTATATGTTTTTTGAGACGGAGTCTCACTTTATTGCCCAGGCTGGAATGCAGTGGTGTGATCTCAGCTCACTGCAACCTCTGCCTCTCGGGTTCAAGCGATTCTCCTGCCTCAGCCTCCTGAGTAGGTGGGATTACAGGTGTCTGCCACCACGCCCAGCTAATTTTTGTATTTTTAGTAGAGATGAGGTTTCACCATGTTGGCCAGGCTGGTCTCAAACTCCTGACCTCAAGTGATCCACCTACCTCAGCCTCCCAAAGTGCTGGGATTACAGGTGTGAGCCACTGCGCCCTGCCAAGAGATCTATTGTACATCATGATAACTATAGTTAATAACAATATATTGTATACTTGAAAACTGCTAAGGGAGTAGATTTTACATGTTCCCACCAGAAAAAAGATACATATGTGAGGTAAAGAAAGTATTAATTAGCCTGATTTAGCCATTCCAGGATGTATACATACATCAGAAATCATATTGTACACCATATAATTTTTATTGGTCATGTACAAAAAAAAGACATGCCCAGCTTCTTCTGCATTTTGTGCAAAAGTATTTTGTTTTCAAACTGTCGGGCTAACTCTTGAGTGGGCGTTCTGTTTCTCCAGATTTGTCCTTGTAAATAAAAAAAAATTAGGTCTCCTTCCTCTACTGTGATACAGTGTATGATTTATAATTTTGTTTCTCGGTTCTACTTCAAGTCAAGGCTTCTCTACACTTTTAGTTGCTGACATCAGATTGGCTTTGAAACTTTTTTTCATGTTAAGAGCAAGAAGGCTTTTGTTCTTGCAGCAGGCAGAGAGTATTGTGCATTCTTTTGGCCGAGGAAACAGAATAAGCTGCGACCGTCTTAAGAACAAACATTTGTGGTAAGGATTTCTTTACCTTAGACTAATACAAGAAATGGATTGGGGCAATGAGTGGGTCAGTCTATTTTTATAGATGGGATCCCCCATAGCCAGTCATTTTCATTCTTGTGTTGTTTCCTCTTTTCCCTAGAATCCCCCATTTCTAAGACCAATGAGTTGCAGGACACAGTGCAGTTCTTGTAAAGATGTATCCATCCATACAGACTGCAATAACCTGCTTTGGGTTTCTCTGACAGTTCTTTGTCAACTGTTCGGGTTCTTCTAAAATAATTAGGATTCCCAAGTAAAGGCAGGTGGGAATTTCTCAACTCTGGATTAAAACCTCACCACTGTAAACCTGGAATTATTGGTATAACAAATCTGATGTGCATCTGGGCTTCATGGGATGGCTGTACCTTGGTGTGGTTCCTATGGAATCTATGGGCCTCAGTCTCTGAGCCCTATAGTGATTAGGAGTTGAGAAATTGCCTTGTGAACTTGCATATGATTGGCTTATAAATTTGGACAGCAGATTATTTATTTTCAGTGGGTAAAAGATCATTCCATTATTTGTGTCCAATTCTTTTTAAGCACGCGAATTTTCCAGACCAAGAACTACCTTGATCCCCAGAAGGTAGCCGGGGGGATGTAGACTTGGGGAGCAAAGAAAAATCGGAGGTCTTCAGGGCAGTCTTCCAAAAGAATATGATAATGTTTCTCACATTTTTTAAAGCAGGGTCTCTAGTGAGGCAAAACCACATTTTATTCTTTCTCTATAGTATTTATTTGTGGAGGTAGAAAGTTTCTGGGGAAGAAGTGGGACTGTTTATGTGAAGAACCTAGAGGTCTTCTCAGAATGAAAGGGTTGGAAACTCCAACCCTTTTTCTCTCTGATAAGCAAGGTTCTTGGAAGTTTCTTGAGGGGCCCAAAAAGGTCCTAATGAAAACTCACCAAACTTGGTGAGAAAGAGGTAGAAAGGGATGGGAGCAGCTCCCTCCCAGAGCCCTGTGTCCTCATTTTTTCATCTGAGCTGGTTGCTCTCCAGGCTAGCTGAAAATCTCTTTCTGAAATTCCCTTTGTCTGTGCTCCTATATCGGATCGTTATTTCCTAGATTCATTGTCTTGCTCTTCGTTGATTGACTTCATCATATTTTGGGGGGAATACATTCTCTACTAACTTCTTTATATGGGTTATAAAGTTTTATTAATAATAATTATTATTATGTCTGAAAATGTCTTTGACAGCCTTCATTTTTGTTTGAGAGTCTGACGCAGTATAAAATTCCAAGCTGAAAACCCTTTTCTCCCTGATTTTGTATTTATTTTTCCATTAGTTTGTAGAATCCACTGTTGCTATTGAGAAGTTCAATGTCATTTTCTTTCATTTTTTTTTTTCAACTTTAATTTTAGATAAGGGGGTAAATATGCAGATTTGTTATATGGGAATATTACATGATGCTGAGGTTTAAAGTACAGATCCTGTCACCCTGGTAGTGAGCATAGTGCCCAATAGGTGTTTTTTTTTTTAATCCTCCCCACCTCCTTGCACCCTCTAGTAGTCCACAATATCTATTGTTCCCATATTAATGTCCATGTGTGCTCAATGCTTAGCTCCCATTTATAAATGAGAACATGTGGTACTTGGTTTTCTGTTCCTGCACTAACTTGCTTAGAATTATGGCCTCCAGCTCCATGCATGTTGCTGCAAAGAACGATTTCATTCTTTTTTTTATGGCTGCCTAGTATTCCGTAGAGTATATGTAGCACATTTTCTTTTCTTTCTTTTTTTTTTTACTTTTATTTTTTATTATTATTATTATACTTTAAGTTCTAGGGTACATGTGCACAACGTGCAGGTTTGTTATGTATGTATACATGTGCCATGTTGGTGTGCTGCACCCATTAACTCGTCATTTACATTAGGTATATCTCCTAATGCTATCCCTCCCCCCTCTCCCCACCCCACGTGTGTGATGTTCCCCTTCCTGTGTCCAAGTGTTCTCATTGTTCACTTCCCACCTATGAATGAGAACATGTGTGGTGTTTGGTTTTCTATTCTTGCGATAGTTTGCTGAGAGTGATGGTTTCCAGCTGCATCCATATCCCTACAAAGGACATGAACTCATCCTTTTTTATGGCTTCTTAGTATTCCATGGTGTATATGTGCCACATTTTCTTAATCCAGTCTGTCACTGATGGACATTTAGGTTGGTTCCAAGTCTTTGCTATTGTGAACAGTGCTGCAATAAACATATGTGTGCATGTGTCTTTATAGCAGCATGATTTATAATCCTTTGGGTATGTACCCAGTAATGTGATGGCTGGGTCAAATGGTATTTCTAGTTCTAGATCCTTGAGGAATCGCTACACTGTCTTCCACAATGGTTGAACTAGTTTACAGTCCCACCAAC
>NW_012107230.1:523550-533427 GCF_000951045.1 Mandrillus leucophaeus
AAGTTGCTTATCAGCTTAAGGAGATTTTGGGCTGAGACAATGGGGTTTTCTAAATATACAATCATGTCATCTGCAAACAGGGACAATTTGACTTCCTCTTTTCCTAATCGAATACTCTTTATTTATTTCTCTTGCCTGATTGCCCTGGCCAGAACTTCCAACACTATGTTGAATAGGAGTGGTACATTTTCTTTATCCCATTTACCATTGATGGGAACCTCGGTTGATTCCATGTCTTTGCTACTGTGAACACTGCAGTGATGAACATACAAATGCATGTGTCTTTTTGGTAGAATAATTTCTTTTGGGTGCATACCCAGTAATGGGATTTCTGTGTCCAGTGGTAGATTTGTTTTAAGTTTAAATCTCCAGGCTACTTTTTACAGCGGCTGGACTAATTTACATTTCCACCAACAGTGTATAAGTGTTTGCTTTTCTCTGCTGCCTTGCCAGCCAGCATCTGTTGTTTTTTGATTTTTTAGTAATAACCATTCTGACTGGTGTGAGATGGTATCTCATTGTGGTTTTGATTTCCTTTTCTCTGATGATTAGTGATGCTAAGTATTGTTTCATATATTTGTTGGCCACTTGTATGTCTTCTTTCAAAAAGTGTCTGTTCATGTCATTTGCCCACTTTTTAATGGTGTTATTTGGTTTTTACTTGTTAATTTATTTAAGTTCCCTATAGATTTTGAATATTAGGCCTTTGTCAGATACATAGTTTACAAATATCTTCTCCCATTCTGTAGGTTGTCTGTTTGCTCTGCTGGTAGTTTCTTTTACTGTACAGAAGCTCTTTAGTTTAATGAGGTCCCACTTATCTATTTTTGGTTTTGTTGCAATTGCTTTTAGGGACTCAGACAAAAATTCTTTCCAAGGCCAATGTCAAAAAGAGTATTTCCTAGGTTTTCTTCCAGGATTTCTATAGTTTGAGATCTTACATTAAAATCTTTAATCCATTTTTAGTTAATTGTTGCATATGGAGAAAGGTAGGGGTCCAGCTTCAGTCTTCTGCGTATGGCTAGCCAGTTATCTCAGCACCATTTACTGAATATGGAATTGTTTACCCATTGCTTGTTTTGGTTGGCCTTGTCAAAGATTAGATGGTTGTAGCTGTGCAGCTTTATTTCTGAGCTCTCTATTCTGTTCCTTTGGTCTATGTATCTGTTGTTGTACCACTACCAAGCTGTCTTTATTTGTTTGTTTTTGAGACTGAGTCTCACTCTGTCACCCAGGCTGGAGTGCAATGGCATGATCTCAGTTCACTGCAACCTCTGCCCCTGGATTCAAGCAATTCTCCTGCCTCAGCCTCCTCAGTAGCTGGAATTACAGGTGCCCGCCATGACGCCCAGCTGATTTTTGTATGTTTTAGTAGAGATGGGGTTTCACCATGTTGGCCAGGCTGTTCTCAAACTCCTGACCTCAAGTGATCTGCCCACCTCAGCCTCCCAAAGTGCTGGGATTACAGGTGTGAGCCACTGTGCCCAGCCACCCAAGCTGTTTTGTTTACTGTGGCTTTATAGTATAGTTTGAAGTTGGGTAGTGTGATCCCTCCGTCTTTGTTCTTTTTGCTTCGGATTGCTTTAGTTATTTGGGCTCTTTTTTGGTTCCATGTGAATTTTAGAATAGTTTTTCTCTCTAAGTCTGTGAAGAATGTGATTAGCAGTTTGATAGGAATAGCACTGAATCTGTAAATTGCTTTGGGCAGTATGGCCATTTTTATGATATTGATTTTTCCAATCCATGAACATGGAATGTTTTTCCATTTAATTGTGTCATTCCTGATTTCTTTCAGCAGTGTTTTGTAGTTCTCTTTGTAGAGACTTTTCACCTTGGTTAGGTGTATTTCTAGGTATTTCATTTTCTTTGTGGCTATTGTAAGTGGGATTGTGTTCTTTATTTTTGTTTAATTTTTCATTTCCACAGGTTATTGGGGAACGGGTGGTGTTTGGTTACATGAGTAAGTTCTTTAGTGGTGATTTGTTACATTTTGGGGACTGTGTTCTTGATTTCACTCTCAGCCTGGATGTTGTGGATACATAGAAATAGTACTGATTTTTGTACATTAATTTTGTATCCTGCAACTTTACTTAAGTTGTTTATCATTTCTAGGAGCCTTTTGGCAGCATCTTTAAAATTTTCTAAGTATAGATTCATATCATCAAGGAAAAGAGATTGTGTGACTTCTTTTCATACGTGGAGGCATCTTTCTCTTGCCTGATCTCTCTGGCTAGGACTTCCAGTACTATGTTGAATAGGAGTGGAGAGAGGGCATCCTTATCTTGTTCTGGTTCTCAAGATGAAGAGTTTCACATTTCGCCCATTCAATATGATGTTTACTGTGGGTTTGTCATAAATGGCTCTTATTATTTTGATGTATTTTTTTGATACCTAGTCTGTTGAGGGGTTTTATCATGAAGGGATGTTGGAAGTTATTGAAAGCTTTCTCTGTGCCTATTGATCCTTTGTAAGATATTTACTTCTTTCCATCTATAAATATTTAAGTTCTCTATCATGTCTGTGATATACTTTAAAATTCATAAGGATGTCTATCAGTGTAGTTATTTCTGAATAATCTCATTTTGCATTTGATAGGCTCTTTTAATACAAATATTCTTGTTCTTCAGTTCCAGAAAACTTTTTTTCTATTTCTTCTATTATTTCTTTGAAATATCCTTCCCAATTTTCCCTTGTGTGTGTTTTTTGTTTTTTGTTTGTTTTGTTTTGTTTTGTTTTGACAGAGTCTTGCTCTGTCACCCAGGCTGGAGTGCAATGGCACAATCTTGGCTCACTGCAACCTCCACCTCCAGGGTTTAAGCAATTCTCCTGCCTCAGCCTCCCGAGTAGCTGGGATTACAGGCACCCTCCGTCATGCCCAGCTAATTTTTGTATTTTTGTAGAGATGGGGTTTCACCATGTTGGCTAGGCTGGTCTTGAACTCCTGACCTCAGGTGATCCCCCCTCCTCGGCCTCCCAAAGTGCTGGGATTACAGGCATGAGCCACCGTGCCCAGCCTATCCTTTCCCATTTTTCTCTGTTCTTTTTTTCTCTTGGATTCCTGTGAGATATTGGACCTCCTGAATTTATTCTTCTTGTCTCTTATCTTTTTTCCCACTCAACACAGACAATTCCACTATACTTTGCTAGAAACTCAATTTCTCACTCTCAAATAACAATTTCACCCTTCCCTTATTTCTTCAAATTTTCCACACTCACTCCTCTCTCTCCTCCTGATCACTATCATCTAATGACTGCAATTCATGACTTAGAAGAGAAAATAGATACAGGAGGTATATTAAGGCACATTACTGGGATTAACACATGCAGAAGAGTAGGGAAGAGAAGGAAGAAGGCTTCGTGACAGAAGCCTCATACAACCTTACAAGAAATTCTAAAGATTGGATAATTTGCTAGTGTGGTCCCCATTTGGGACCAGGGAACTAGCCCCTGATACCCCAAGTCGTTCAGTCATTTAATGTGGGATGCCTTTGGAAGGGGCTGTGACCTTAGTTAGGCAGCTCTTTTCAGCTGAGGCAATCCCTGAATAAGGCTGACAGCCAAAGACTTATCTGCCAGCCTTCTCAACAGACGGGGCAATACGTCCTTCCTTCCTGAAGGAGGATCTGAAGGGCACATTACAGCGTCCACCACATCAGCTACCTGCACCTATCAGTGTTGTGCTGATATTGGCTCGAACCAGCTAGTGAGGGTCAACTCTGCACTTCCCTTCCTAACTTTGCCTTCAGTGACATTGTGTTGGTAGCTTAGGACGCTTCTGTGGAGGTTTTAAAGTTTCACCAATCTTTTTCAGGTCTAAAAGCTCTCTTTCTTTTTCCCCAATTGTTCTTTGTTCACAGTATTCCCTTATTGTTTATGGATTATAATAAGGATTTGAACCTTTCAGTGTGTAACCAATTAGCATTGTTTTTAAAGTTCACTGTTCCCTGAACTACGTCTGTCTCTTTCAGAGATTTTTTTCCATTTATCATTCCGTCCATATATCATCTCTTCAACTCTTAACGGACCAGGCACTGTGTTAGGTGATGGGGACACAATAGTGAACAAGACACAAAAAGATCCTTCTTTAGTTCATAAACGTGATGATTGGGTTTTCATGTACATGTGTGAGATGTGCCTCCCTCAAAACTTGTTACAACATTGGCACATTACCCGTCTGACATGAAGGGAAAAAAAGACGTAAAAGGTTCCTGTTGTAGGTATTTTTTTCTTGTCAGAGAAAAAAACTAGTAAATATACAGATAAATACTATTATTTAAGGAAGTTGTCATCGCTATGAATGAACAAAATTCAGTGGATGGAGCATATGGGAGTAGGGAGATGTCTGTTTTAAAGAGTAGACTGAGACCATGTCTCTGCTGTGATAGTACTTAAACAGAGACCTGAATACAATCTGGATAGCAGGCCAGGTAAACCATTGCAGTGGGAGGCAGCCCCAGGGGTGATGGACTCTGAGGAAAGAACAAGCACTCTGTGTTCCAGGAGCACCAGGAAGGCTAGTGTGGTTGGAGCAAAGTGTACGAGGTTAAGATTGACAAAGCAGGCAGGGCCCCAGATCATTTTCACTGTTTGTCTTGGTCTCCTTTTGCATTTGGTGACTTCTGTGTGTTGGGGTTCTACCCGAGAAACAAGAACTAGCAAACTTTGTACATGTATGTGTAGAATCTTACGTGTGTGCTTTACATTTGCGTATTTTTAAATTGTGTATTATATACATTATATACATGCACGTGTAATCTATTGGCAGAGTGAGACACACAGAGGCGGAGAAAGAAAGAGACAGAGAGAGGGTGGTTTTTGTAATAGGTAGGTGGTTATTTCAAGAAATTGATTTTCAGGATCGTAGGGTGCTGGCTAGGCAAGTTTGAAATATATAAAGCAGGCCAGCAGGCTGGAAATTCTCAGGCAGGAGTTGACACCTCAGACTTGAGGCAGAATTTCTTCTCCCTCAGGGAAATTTTAGTTTTGCTGTTAAGACCTTTCAACTGATTGGATGAGCCACCCAGGTTTTCAAGGATAATCCCCTTTGTTTAAAGTCAACAGATTGTAGAAATTAATCATATATACAAAAACCTCACAGCGAGGCCCAGATTAGTGTTTGATTGATTAATTATAGCCTAGCCAAGTTGACACGTAAAAGTAACCATCACGGTGACTTACCTCAAACATTTGGTGATCTTAGCCTGCCTGTTCGTATTTAAAGATGACATCCAGAAAAACTGATGGGGGAGTTTATAGGAGAGGGTTGCCAACTGGAAATTATGGCTTTAGGGTGACCAAGAGGAGGTATAGAATCTTATAACGGGAAACCCGTAAATACCAGATTGGGAAGTTTTTCCTCCAGAGGGCCTTCAGTTTCCCCAGAGAAGTCTCTACTCCCTTGGGAGGAGGGGATGTGCTATGTGTGGGTGCTGTCCTTCGATAATGGGTGGATCTGGGGAGGCAGGAGGGACTTTTCCCACATTAGAGTCTTTTAATGAATGTCACTGTTTTGGGGCATGAGCCTCACTCCTACCCTTCACAGTACCTGCTGTCTCCAAATCGCAAGGCTTCCCTTTGGTCCATATTCCTTTCTGTGAGCCTATCTCCCACCTCATCCTAAGCTGGGGTTCCCTGAACATTGACTCATGACTTTGTCTACTTTTGACCTTCCAAAAATAGTGAAAATAGTGTGTTTCATCTGCCATTTCAAACGACACAGACTAATGATTGCATGAAACAACCTTTAAACATTGAGGGGAAGGTAAGGAAGGGAGTGTCTTTGTTTGCATCCTGAAGAACCACAGTGGCTTGGGAGGGGTCTGCAATAGCAACAGCCACAGAGCCAGTGACTGAGATGTAGCGCAAATGCTACAGACCTCTGGGTTTCAGCTGACCCCTAAGGCCCCCGGATCCATGGCTTGGTCTGAATATGGGTAGTGGTGGTGAAACTCTCCTCCAGCTACAACGGTATTTCAAGTCATGCCAAAATATCAGTATTCTATTAAAATGGAGATACGGCTATCATCTTCTTCCCAATATTATAACGTGCTGTTCCTCCTGGGGGAGGCTCAGACGAGGCTGTTCTGTCCTTCTGGATTGAGTGCCTCCAGATAGGATGATTGAGAATGAAGATTCTGGGTAGAACAAATTATCATAGGAGGGGTAGGCTCCTAAGAAAAGAAATCTGGCTTGGATGGAAAAGGAGGAAGGAAGCAGAAGGAACCTAAACCAGAGAAAAGGAAGTGGTCAGGTGAAAGGGAAAACAATGGAAATTGGGCCTAAGAATCTCCCAGCACCTATTTCTCTCCTTTCATCATCCTCCATCACAACTTCGTTCTCATGTCCTCATTTTAATGCCCACACCCTATTCTAAGTTTATTCCGTCAGAGTCCTCTGAAAGAAGACCAAGGACACAAACAGACTCTGAAAGAACAGATAAATGACTAGGAAACAGAAAAAGATGCTCAACCACACAAGTAACCCAGAACTAGCGATTTCAACAATAAGAGGCCTTGGAAAGTCTGTCCTGAGAATACTTTCCAAATGAGTGTATCTCTAGCTTGAAATTTTAATACAGGATATTCTCTGTGCACATCCAAAGATTAGATTTCAGATAAAAATGACAATGTTCTTAGGAGAAAAAATACTTTGTTTTAAAATATCAGGGTTTCAATATTTCTATATTTTAAAAACATGGTATCTATCAACTGATGCATGAATAAACAAAATGTGGTCTAGCCATACAATGAAGTATTATTCAGCCTTAAAAAGGAATGAAATACTGATACATGCTACAGCATGGTTAAACCTGGAGAACGTGCTAAGTGGAAGAATCCAAATATAAAAGCTACATATTGCAGGATTCCATCTGCGTGAAATGTCCAGAATAGGTAGATCCATTGAGACAGAAAATAGATTAGTGGTTTCCTAGGGCTGGTGGTGATGTGGGGCCTTAGGAAGTGACAGCTAAAGGGTACAGGTTTCTTTTGGGGACGATGAGATGTTCTAAAATTAGATTGTGATGGTTGTACATCTCTGTGAATATATTAAAACCATTGAATTGTACACTTTAAATGGGAGACTTGTATGGCATGTGTATTCTATCTCAATAATGCTGTTACGATAAAAAATATGATATTCTGGGATACTGGAATCCTTAAAAATGATACAGTAATTGCTAAGAGGTGAATCTATTCATGGATTGGGAGACTAGACTTTATAAGCTTTATAAGCACTAAGATTCCTTTAAGACAGAGGAAGACTGAGAATTACGGAATTTTATTCTGGCGTAATGTTATCAAGCTACAGATCTGCAAAATTATAATTCATTGGTATGGTTGTTTTCACTTCAGAAATGCTAGGATCAGAGTCAGCCAACTTACAGTCTAGTTCTAGTTATGCTTTGGGCAAACAGCACAAACTTCGGAAACTCAGCTCCTCAAAACCTCAGTCTCCTCACCTGGAAAGTGGCAGTAAATAAACTGGGCCTTCCTTGTACACGTGTTGGGAGGATCAAATGAGATGAGAGATGAAAAAGTGCTTAAAACATTATGCAAATGAAGATGTATACTTATTATTAATTTTGTAATTATTAGTAGTAACAGCAACTGTATATCAAATTAAGATGGTAAACTACTCATCATGTAAAGATCCTTTAAATTAATCTTTATATGAACTAAACAACATGTCTTACATACTAAGTCCTCGTTGTACATTTCTTATTGGTCATTGTTGCCTAAGAATATATATTTTTGAGAAATAACCAGGTCATATGTACAACTATGGACCTATAGTACAGTCTATTACCTATACTTTTATCTTCACGTGACCTATATAACCAGTCTGGTAAAACCAGTTTTGTTAGGTCAAGCTGTTTAACTTGGTCTTCTAGCTGTTTAACTTGGTCATCTTTTCAGAGGGCAGTCTCAAGTCCCAATTCATGTCAGTAAATATTTGATTGGGTGGCACAGAAACTCAGAAAGAAACAAACTATTCCCATTTCGTTGAGCCTAAACTCATCATGCCTAATGTGGAAAGAAGCAAGTCTAGCTAAAAATTAAAGAAAGAATTGGGAAGTTATGATTCCAAACTCCTACTCCTGACTCTAATTCTGCCCCAAGCAGTTAACATTTGCATTTCCAATATATCATCATCGTTTGAGCAAGTACTCAAAGCATTTCATAAAAGGACTGCCAACATTTACAGAAGTACTTGTTCGCTCGACTACAAATATAATTGCATTGGAAATATTCTTAAACTTTTTACACAGCCTTTGGCCATCAGAACAGAGCAAGGATTTTTATTTTTGTTTTTATTCTGAGACAGGGTCTCGCTTTGTCACCAAGGCTAGAGTACAGTGGCACAATCGTGGCTCACTGCAGCCTCAATCCCTGACCTCCAACCGGGCTCAGGTGAACCTCCCACTTCAGACCCCAGAGTAGCTGGGACTACAGGGATACACCACCACACCTGGCTGATTTTTGTAGTTTTTATGGAGACGGGGTCTCCCTTTGCTGCTCAGGCTGGTCTTGAACTTCTGGGCTCAAGTGATCCAACTACCTTGACCTTCCAAAGTACTAGGATTACAGGCGTGAGCCACCGCGTCTGGCCCAGAGCAAGTTTTAAAGGAGCTACTTCTTTTAAAGCACAACAGAAATCATATTTACCTCTGAAACAATGTTTTCTTTGGAAAGGAAAGTTTTGGCCTTTAAAATGGCACGAAATTGAAGATCTATAAATGGAAACATATAAGAATAAAATTTCTGAGGAATTTCCTGAGAAGAGATAAACATTAAGTCAATGTCAGGGCCTGGATTCAGGTCAATTCACTGATCAATCTCTTTGGGCTTACTTAGCTGAGGGTGTCAAAATGACTCCCTTGCATTTAACATACTTTTCAGGATTTTTACATACATCTAAGAAGGCTCCATGATGCCAATCTGGAGTTAGATTATAATGTATTAGTCATAATGTATTAGTTTGGATTCTTTTGGTTGCAAATGATAGAACCCCAACTGTAAGCTAGTTTAAGGACAAAAGAAAATTTATTGATCTATGTAACTGAAAAATCTAGTGGGTGGATATTTCTTCAGTCATGGCTGGATCCAGATGTTCAAATAATATCATTAGGAATCTGTTTATATGTATCAGCCCTGTTTTCATGATATTGGTTTCATTTTCAGGCAGCCTGTCTTTGCAGCCTTAGGCTTACCTCATCTTTGTAACGAACAATTCAGTGAAGATAATTTCTACCTTTCATTGGTTCTAGAAATTCCTGGGATTGTGTATCATTGCTTCAAACTTATCACAGTGGCCATGGGGACAGAATACGCTGATTTATTTGGCCTGGACTACCCTCCTGCCCTGAAGTGGGGGTTTGCTGGAAGTCTCATCTGTGTCACATGGATTTAGAATGGAACAGGGACTCTCCATAGGAATGTTGAAGTACATAGATGCCAACTAGGCAGGCAAAAACTATCAATGTCCCCTGCATACATGGCAAAGAACCTAGTGTGTGACACTTGATACAGTCCTTTATATAATCATAAGTAATTTATATAAATTGTGAAGTTGCTATTATCCTTATTCTACAAATGAGGAGTTTTCATTTGGTAACCCCCTCACATGTCAATAGACTTCCTGAATTCTGTAGAACCTCTCAAAATCAAAGGTAGTAAGGATATTTTTAATTTTATTGCCTACTTCCATTTTCAGCATTTCAGACGTTCTGGTTTGTCAAAACCTATGCCTAATTTACTATAATGAAATAATATTCCAGGCCAAGGTGGTCAGATTACTTGAGGACAGGAGTTTGAGACTAGCCTGGCCAACATGGCGAAACCCCATCTCTACTAAAAAAAAAAAAAAAAAAAAAAAA
>NW_012107230.1:533602-542617 GCF_000951045.1 Mandrillus leucophaeus
GCGAGGATCACTTGAGTCCAGGTGGTGGAGGCTGCAGTGAGCTGAGATTGAGCCACTGTACTCCAGTACTCCAGACTCTGTCTCAAACAAAAAGAAAAGAAGAGAAGAGAAGAGAAGGAAGGAAGGAAGGAAGGAAGGAAGGAAGGAAGGAAGGAAGGAAGGAAGGAAGGAAGGAAAAAGAAGAAAGAAAGAAAGAAAGAGAGAAAGGAAGAAAAGAAAGGAAGGAAGGAAAACAGAAAGAAAAGAAAGAAAAAGAAAGAAAGAAAAGAGAAAGAAAGAAGGAAAAGAAAGAAAGAAAAGAAAGAAAAGAAAAGGAAGGAAGGAAGGAAGGAAGGAAGGAAGGAAGGAAGGAAGGGAGGGAGGGAGGGAGGGAGGGAAGGAGGGAGGGTATTCCCTGTTACTCAAATTCCCTGTGTCCTACTCAGGAGGGGTAAGATTTAGGCAAATGGTGTAACACCTTACTACATCACATTAGAGAGAGAAATTTGGTATAAGGCTGGTTTATCCTTAGAATTCATCCAAGGGCATTAATGAAATAATACCAAAGGGCCTTATTTCCGAAAGAGTTAGTTACATTGTAAGGCCTCAAAGACTGCATTATAAAGTAATGTAGATGAATCTGAATGTGCTATGCAAATTAAAGACTGAGTTACAGCTATGCGTCTTTTTCTTCAGACCTGAAAAACCCTGAGATTAGTGTTCTTTCCAATAAGGGTCGGCAGTAAAATTAAGACTGATGTTCACTCATTGTCACTTTATTCACCCATTCAGGTAACCCACATTTTGAGGGCCTACTATATGCCAAGCCCTGGAAGACAGTGCTTAATAAGACATTTCTCCTGGCATCAAGGGCCTCAGAGTATTTCTGAATGATAGACCTGCAAACAATTGCAACACATGATAAGAATCAGCTTGAGAAAGGTAGGATGAACGGGCATGAAAGAAGGTGTTTGGTTCAGGGAGTCTAGCAAAGCTTCAGAGAAGAAGTAATTATTTTCAATGACTGCATAATTAATGATTTTATGGATGCCACAGAAGGAGCTCATGTGAGCTTAGGCTTTCTCTCCCTCTCTCATATTTGGCTATCATCTATCCATCCACTCAATGTTTTTTCCAGCATTCTTTCAATGCTTATAGATAGCACGTAGTTGAAATTATACTGCATATTCATCTTGCATGCAGATAAGTCAATCAACATAAGGTCATGATCATTTTCTCGTGTTCTTAAAAATCCTTCAATAATTTCATTTTAAAAATTAGACTTTTTAAGATAATTCTAGATTCATAAGCAGCTGTAAGAAATAATACACAGAGGCTGGGCGTGATGGCTCAGCTTGTAATCCCAGCACTTTGGGAGGCCAAGGTGGGCGGATCACCTTAGGTCAGGAGTTCGAGACCAGCTTGGCCAACATGACAAAACCCCATCTCTACTAAAAATACAAAAATTAGCCGGTGTGGTGGCGTGCACCTGTAATCCCAGCTACTCAGGAGGCTGAGGCATCAGAATTGCTTGAACCCAGGAGGCAGAGGTTGCAGTGAGCCGAGATCGTGCCACTGCACTCCAGCCTGGGTGACAGAGCAAGACTCCATCTCAAGAAAAAAAAAGAAATAATACAGAGAGATCTTGTATCCCCTTTACCAAGTTTCCCCCAATGGTAACATCCTGCAAAACCATATAGTACAATATCACAAGCAGAATATTGGCATTGATAGAATCAAGATACAGAACAGTTCCATCACTACAAGGAATGCCATTTTTAATAATTGAGATGTGTAACAATCCATTGTATGCACTTATGGATAAAAAATCCATAAAATCCATTATGGATAATGGATTGATGGATATCCATTTAGGGATGTATCATAATTTCTTATCCTGCTATTGTTTGATGTGTGGGTTGTATCCAATTTGGGGCTATAATTAATAATGCTTTGCATATAAACTTTTGTCAGAAGTCTCTGATTATTTCTGTAGGAGAGATCCTCAAGTTAAAGGGTATGTACATTTTAAGGTTCACAATTTGTTGAAGAGACTATTCTTTCTCCGTTGAATTGTCTTGGCACCATGGTCACAAATAATTTACCTTAGATGCAAGGGTCTTCTCTGGATTCGCAGTTCTATTCTATGGATCTATAAGTCTATCATTATATTAGTATCACACTGATTTGATTATTGCAGCTTTGTAGTAAGGTTTTAAATCAGGAAGTGTGAGTCCTCTTTTTTTTTTTTTCAAGATTGTTTTGGCTATTCTGGATCCCTTGAAGGATATTATTTTTTTGGTTACCTTATTTCTTTGTAAATAACCTCCCATTTGTGATTTGACTTTTGTTTATGTTTTTAATTATACAGAAGTTTAAAATTTTTCCTTTTAGATTTTTATATTTTTTACATATGTAGAAAACATTCTTTTATCTTGTTAAGTTTCTAATAGCTTTCTAAACCTAAAGTTATTTTTCCATTTATTTCCTTCTTTTTAAAAAAAGGAGTTACAAAAATAACAGTTGCTAATAACTGTAAAAAGTTTAACATACTTATTAAGCAAAAAAAACATGAGATTTCTCCTATAACCAAGTGCTTTCCAATTTCACTTTACAGAGATCAACACTGTTAGCAGTTTGTATCCTTCCCAATCATTTTCTATCACCATACACACGTATAGTGTTTAAAATAAGGGATCAAACAATAAATATTGTTTTGCATCTTACTTTTTTACACTTGACAACATGGCAGGGCATCTGTCCATTTGCAGATCAATCTCATATTTTAAAATTATGCTATGGAAAGTATTTCCCATTGTTAGATTTTAAAAATGTCGTCCTAGGTTGTTATTTAGAACTTTTATAGACTACCCCTCATTTGTGTCTTATTTATTTTTAACTTATTTTACAACAACTGCCACATTAGTAGAATTCTTAATGTCATCCTATCCACAGTAGTGCGGAAATTTTAACTGATTGCTTCTCTACCCTCTGCACGCATTCAAGAGAGAGGCTGGCAAACATTCTGCCTGGTTGACTTAACACATTCAAATAACTTGCACATTCAGATAAAAATATACAAATCAACTCCCAGAAGTTGAAAAAGCAAGGCTAGGGGAAGAGGTGTGTGCTTGTAGCAGGGACGTGTGTGTGTGTGTTCCTCCCTTACTCACTCTGCCTTTTGCACTTGCCTACCCCCACTTTCCTCGGGTATAAATTGGTGATTGCTCATAAGAGATCTACTTGGAATGATTGGCCTGTATAATATTAGTCCACTCTCCCGCCAGAAAATTTTGAAGAGGATAAGTATTAAAGAAAAAAGTGACATGTGGCATTTGCAATTCCCATCAGGACTTCTAAGCATTGGAGCAAAATTGGGGCGAATCCCTATGGCATTAGCTCGGCTTCAGACACACATTTTTTAAAAATGCTAACACCCCAGGCCTCTCCTCAGCTGGCTACTGCTTCACAAGCAGGGCTCCCTCAGGTCCTGCATACCCCTTTCCTTCCAGGCACTGCGGAGCTCCTTCTTTCCTTAGCCCCAGTCTTTGAGGGCTTTGGGTTCAGGGCAAGGAAGGAGCTCTAGCTCCTTTCGTTTTCCATTTGGCTTCTTAAACGGGGTGCCTCCTCTTGCCTTTCCATTTTCTCGTGTCCTCTCTAAAGCGTGTCAAGTCTCTCATGCCCATGGCAGATGGCAGCTCAAGTGTCTATACAGGGGGCTTGGCATTTGGGACCTGAAGGGCGTGGGACTTGGGATATCCAAAGACCGAGATCAGAGTATGTCTGTGTGTGTGTTTGCATCCTCGGAGGACATATTTCGGCTTCAGCACAGGGCCTTTCAGACTATTCAGGGCTCGTATCCTCTTGGGGCACAGACGGCAGCACTGACTGGGCGGCCTGCATGTGCTCACACAGTGTAACTCCCTTGCGCCGTCTTTGCCCAGGTGGATACTGGCCAGGATGCTAAGGAACCGCCAAGACTTGCATGAGTTGCCATGAGAGTGCGAGGCTGGGCTGTCTCTCCCACCACAGGTGCTAACCTAGGCTGGCCTTTCGTCCCTCGAAAATGGGCATCTCGGCAGAAATTCTCCCTTTTGGCTCTTTGCGTCCCTCCTCCACAGCCCCCGCCTCCTTTCATTCACCGGTGGCTAAGAGGGGGCGTGGGTGTGCGCGCCCAGGGAGAGTTGCCCCCGCAGCGGCGGTGGCCAGAGCGCTCCGCCGGAGCCCCAAACTCCTAACAAGTTCCCGGACTCTGCGCGCGCGGACCTCTCAGGCCCCTGCGCCTCTGTCCCTACTAGAGGGGCTCCGGAGGACTGGCGGCTGCGGCGCGGCTGGGCTGAGCCGGGTCAGGGGCTGTACCCCTCCGGCAGTGCCTGAGCGAGCAGCGGCGGCGCCCGAGTCAGAGCTGGGCAGCTGCTGGCTGGAGTAGCGGCCCTGCCCAGGACTCCAGCGTGAGGATGGCAGCGGCAGGGGCCCGGCCCCACCTGGGTTCGTCAAGGCGGGCGGCCAGGCACATACCCCAAGCTGCCGCTTCGGCGCCGTGGACCCCAGTGTCGTGCGGCAGGATCCCAGGCCTGCCCCAGAACCCAGACGGCTGCACTTTCATGCCGATAGCCCAGGCGATCCCTCTGCAGGTGGACATGGCCATGGCCCTGCAGCGCGTGAGGATTGCCGAGAGGTACGGGAAGAACTACCTCTGCCTCCTGCAAGCAGTCTTCGTGGCAGGTAAGGCCCCTCCTCTCATCTCCTCCCTGGCGGCCTCTGGCTCGCTTGCCCTTCTTCTCACCTGCTGCCTCCCCAGCCTGCCCGGCTTTTCTTTATTTTCCAGTCCACACCCCTCCCCGCGCGCACTTTGTCTTCCAGTCCACACACCGCCCTCCGCCCACCGCGCGCACACACGCTTTCGTGCTGCAGTGGCGCTCCCAGTCACGAACTCGCTGGGTCATCCGTTCTCTGTTCCTCTGGCCAGCTGCCGCGCTGCGGGCGTGCAGCTCTGCTCTCAACTCGGACACTGCAGGAGGACTGTGGGAAAGTGCAGGAAGCGGTATGAGAATGTCTCTGCCATTGCTGGTTCTGGTCTTCTATCCCCTTCTCACCCACTTTGGTGCGTCCCCGGAGAAGTGGGAATAGAGTGTCAACACTGCATCTCACACAGCAGAACCCAGCCTCCTTGAGGAGTGCACTTCGCTTGTAATATTCCCTGAAGTTGAAAAAGCAATGTTTTTTGCTTTTGTTTTTCCCATAACGCATGTGGAGGAAACCAAGTCAAAAAGGCACTCGGGTTCTGGGTTCTGAAACCAGCAGCTGGCCGTGGCAGGACAGATGGGGGAGTAGTTGTAGGGAAACAGCTGCTGCCACTGACTTGGGCTTTGCACCCAGAAAAGCGCATCTTTTCATCTTGGTCCATGAGCTTCTTGCTTCCCTACAAAGGCAGAAGCTCTTGTTCGTCTGGAAGGACAAACAAAAGCAAAGTCAAGTAACTCACAAAGTCTTTACGGCCACTGCTATGGTTTGATTAAGGGGAGTGAGTGGGGTAACATGGACTTGGTCACTTGCCAGTCGTGATACACTCACATTTAGCAAGCTGAAGTTGCCCAGCTTTGGGGTTGGTGCAACAGGGAGGATGCTGCAGGCTGTGGGACTGCGTTCCTATGGGGCCATTCTGACTGGGGCACGGGGGCAGTCTCAGAACAAAGTGCAACTCTGTGACCTGAAGTTCAGCCAGAGCTTTTCAGAGGAGTCTGCAAGGTGCTGCAATTGATGTGTGCGCCTTCCTGTGCGCCCAAGGTAGTTTTGACTTACTAGGTTCTAGGCCTTGCAGTGGAAGTTTTGGTATTCAAAAAATAGACTTGGTGGCAATTTCCCACAAATCAGATAGCCACAACACATGTTCCCAATATACCTCCTTATTCAGTGCTATCCACAAATCTAAAGGAGGCCATGCAAACATCTTCAGTTAGACCAGAGGAAATTAATTCAAGGCTGTGGTCTATGCATCTTCATCACGCAGAACTCTTTGGTCTTGCTTGTTTTGTTTTGAGCTGGTCAATATTATTTTCTATATGTAATAAATCATTAAGGGGAATGTGGTAATGGGGCACAAACGAGTTCAGGTCTTACGAGCAATTTAAATAATTTTTGGAGACTACAAAAAAAAATTGCTGAAACATTCTGTGCAGTACAGTGGAAAGTACTTTGCGTTTTGTTCTCATTTACCTTCTGCATCGTCCTGGGAGCTGAAAACAAAACAAAACAAAACAACAACAAAAAACCCCTTTGGAGGAATGCATGCTTAATCACAAAGGTCAAATTAGTTATGCTATGAAATGTAAGTTGACATTTTTACTGCTAGTGATTTCTCTTTTTTCTAGAGTTGTGTGATGTTTCATCTGTTCACACTTTTGAAGGCTCCTACATGTTGACAGGCCCCCATTCCTGTGGCATTACAATTGCCATAACACCTAAAGGACACCAGTTGCTGTGCTGTGTTTTTACCTGGGCCTGCAGTACTTTTGTACCTTTTCAGCATTTGCCCCGGAAGGGATTTGTAACCATGTGATTAGAGTACACACTGTAATACAACAATTTTAAATGTAAATGGATTTCATATACTTTGAAGCTATTTGTATATTAAAATATGTTTACAAAGTTTTTCACTGTGGTAAATAACTTTCTGAACAATCACATCAAAAATGACCATTTATGGATTGCTCAGGCCCGGAAATCACGCTACAGTGTAATAAGCTAATGACATATGTGGGTGCAGAATCTTCCTGGGGGCAGCCAGAAGAGGAAATGATTGGCTTCGCTTAGGGAGTTAGGGGAAGACTTGATGGAGAGAGTGATGCGTGAGTTGAATCTTGAGAGAAGAACACAAATGTCCAGCTGGACAGTGGGTGGCGACTGAATGTGGTAGGGATAGGTGGCGTTAATGGTATTCCAGGCAAGGAAATAAGATGTGCAAAGACAAGCAGAGAAAGGAGAGCAGAGTAGGTCTGGGGAATTGTAAATACCTTTTAAATGACTGGAGTGTAAAATATGGGGGGTAAAGGAGAGAGAGAAATTTGGAGAGGTAGGCAGGGGGGCTCATAAGGCCTGTTGAATGGTTCTACTTTATTTCCAGAGCAATCGGAAGCCATTGGAGTGTTGTAAGCAGGGCAATAGAGAAAGCTGCTGCATATGGTTGTACAGGTTATGCACTGCAAAACCCCTAGTGCCTCCACTGACACAGACCACACCAGGAATGATGCCCTTACTAGGGCTGTACAGTGCACAGTATGCACAGTGGTCAGCAGAAGCTATGAATGTTAGAAGCTTTTGCTTTCACAAAGATCACTCAAGTTGTGTGGAGGATTCAGTGTGTGGCTTCTGCAGTGGAGAGGAAGAAGACTGGAGATAAAGTGACTAGTTAGAACACAGTTGAAGTAAGCTGGCTCTGAGTGAATAGAGGCTTGGACTGTCACTTCTGGGGATGGGGAGAAGGGGAGGGGTCTGAGAGGAATTGAGAGGGTAGAATTGATTGGACTTGGTGACTAGTTGTGGTGTTTGAGGGACAGGGAAGAGACTAGGTTAATTTCAGGTTTCTGGTTAGGGTGACTGGAAAGAGATGTCATTAACACAAGGAACGGAAGAGGAAGAGGTAGTTTGACTTTCAGTTTTGGGTATGTGGTTTCTGTGGAACATTCAGGTAGAGCTGACCATCGGGTCTGCAACTGGGAAGAAGTAAATGTTATTTCTTACTCTCATCGATATGGTTCATTAAACGTCCCCTGGCACTGAAGTTCTTTCCTTAAATCTACTTCTCCATGGGCTATATTGATAACTCAGCAAGTCTAGTACAGAAGTAGGCACACATTTATTATAAATTACCTTTCAAACTTGTTCTTTACGTTTTCCCTCACACATTTCTTTACCTGATGATGAAAAAAAAAAATGAAAAAAAAGACACGTCTCGTATTCATCACAGGAGGAAAGAATGTAAGCTATACTGATCTAATGTAACCTCAGATAACTTGCATAAGTAGTTGTGAAAACCTGTTCACAGCAAATTTTACTCATCAGAGTTTATAGCTCAGGGAGATATGTAAATCACAACACAATGTATTCAATGTGCATTCCAGTATGGTAGGAAGATGTATTTCAACCATGATCGGTCATCTATTAAGCCACACTATACTGTGAGTGTTCCACGTAACTGATTTTTCTGGGTAATTGAGGTTCAACGCTTTTAGTGCCTGACAATTTCCCCTTAAAATATGTATCCATTTTGGATGAGAAGCTTTTCAAAAAATGCTATTTACTTTCCTGACCCCTGAACCTGGAAATAATTGCATCCTTTTTTGATGGGTTAAGATTGTCCTTATAATAGCATTAGTTCTTTCAATATGCTGTATTCAGTGCTGCCTCGGGGCTCCTAAACTGTGGAGGGCGATTTGTCCCTATACTAAATGGGCACAGATTGTTCTGCTTTTTAATTTTCAATGCCTGACTCTTCCCTCCTAACTTTTCCGTAGATTTCCTCTCTGTTAGCTGATATTTTTTGCTGCTATGATTTAACTGTTTCTACTAGCCAGTTGTTATTGCCTAATTCTCCATGCCCCCTCCTCCATTGCCCTTTCTGAGTATTATGAACTAGGGAACAAGATAATCACGCTTGTTCAAACTGTGTGAAAAGTGTAATAGACCATGGGTAGGCCTGTGGGGAGTCTACTTCAACTAATGTATATATGAGCTTTAGTACATGGACTCTGTGATACCTATTCCAATTGCAAAACATCTTTTTCTTTTCTTTCTGGATCTTTTGCGTGTTTTGGAGGGTCGATGCGGTTAAATAAGTTATCAGTAAAATCTATGTTCTCCTGCTCATTGAGGTATTATAAACATGTGAAATGGTAATATTTTACTTCCTTGTAAAACAAACAAGTGTGTTCAGAATCGATCAGCAAATCCACATGCATTTTATCCACCGCATTTCTCCGACATGCCTGTGCTTGGCACCAGAAGGCGCTTCGTTCTTAAAATTTGCCTCCAGGTTTG
>NW_012107230.1:542667-545617 GCF_000951045.1 Mandrillus leucophaeus
GGGGGCTCATAAGGCCTGTTGAATGGTTCTACTTTATTTCCAGAGCAATCGGAAGCCATTGGAGTGTTGTAAGCAGGGCAATAGAGAAAGCTGCTGCATATGGTTGTACAGGTTATGCACTGCAAAACCCCTAGTGCCTCCACTGACACAGACCACACCAGGAATGATGCCCTTACTAGGGCTGTACAGTGCACAGTATGCACAGTGGTCAGCAGAAGCTATGAATGTTAGAAGCTTTTGCTTTCACAAAGATCACTCAAGTTGTGTGGAGGATTCAGTGTGTGGCTTCTGCAGTGGAGAGGAAGAAGACTGGAGATAAAGTGACTAGTTAGAACACAGTTGAAGTAAGCTGGCTCTGAGTGAATAGAGGCTTGGACTGTCACTTCTGGGGATGGGGAGAAGGGGAGAGGTCTGAGAGGAATTGAGAGGGTAGAATTGATTGGACTTGGTGACTAGTTGTGGTGTTTGAGGGACAGGGAAGAGACTAGGTTAATTTCAGGTTTCTGGTTAGGGTGACTGGAAAGAGATGTCATTAACACAAGGAACGGAAGAGGAAGAGGTAGTTTGACTTTCAGTTTTGGGTATGTGGTTTCTGTGGAACATTCAGGTAGAGCTGACCATCGGGTCTGCAACTGGGAAGAAGTAAATGTTATTTCTTACTCTCATCGATATGGTTCATTAAACGTCCCCTGGCACTGAAGTTCTTTCCTTAAATCTACTTCTCCATGGGCTATATTGATAACTCAGCAAGTCTAGTACAGAAGTAGGCACACATTTATTATAAATTACCTTTCAAACTTGTTCTTTACGTTTTCCCTCACACATTTCTTTACCTGATGATGAAAAAAAAAAATGAAAAAAAAGACACGTCTCGTATTCATCACAGGAGGAAAGAATGTAAGCTATACTGATCTAATGTAACCTCAGATAACTTGCATAAGTAGTTGTGAAAACCTGTTCACAGCAAATTTTACTCATCAGAGTTTATAGCTCAGGGAGATATGTAAATCACAACACAATGTATTCAATGTGCATTCCAGTATGGTAGGAAGATGTATTTCAACCATGATCGGTCATCTATTAAGCCACACTATACTGTGAGTGTTCCACGTAACTGATTTTTCTGGGTAATTGAGGTTCAACGCTTTTAGTGCCTGACAATTTCCCCTTAAAATATGTATCCATTTTGGATGAGAAGCTTTTCAAAAAATGCTATTTACTTTCCTGACCCCTGAACCTGGAAATAATTGCATCCTTTTTTGATGGGTTAAGATTGTCCTTATAATAGCATTAGTTCTTTCAATATGCTGTATTCAGTGCTGCCTCGGGGCTCCTAAACTGTGGAGGGCGATTTGTCCCTATACTAAATGGGCACAGATTGTTCTGCTTTTTAATTTTCAATGCCTGACTCTTCCCTCCTAACTTTTCCGTAGATTTCCTCTCTGTTAGCTGATATTTTTTGCTGCTATGATTTAACTGTTTCTACTAGCCAGTTGTTATTGCCTAATTCTCCATGCCCCCTCCTCCATTGCCCTTTCTGAGTATTATGAACTAGGGAACAAGATAATCACGCTTGTTCAAACTGTGTGAAAAGTGTAATAGACCATGGGTAGGCCTGTGGGGAGTCTACTTCAACTAATGTATATATGAGCTTTAGTACATGGACTCTGTGATACCTATTCCAATTGCAAAACATCTTTTTCTTTTCTTTCTGGATCTTTTGCGTGTTTTGGAGGGTCGATGCGGTTAAATAAGTTATCAGTAAAATCTATGTTCTCCTGCTCATTGAGGTATTATAAACATGTGAAATGGTAATATTTTACTTCCTTGTAAAACAAACAAGTGTGTTCAGAATCGATCAGCAAATCCACATGCATTTTATCCACCGCATTTCTCCGACATGCCTGTGCTTGGCACCAGAAGGCGCTTCGTTCTTAAAATTTGCCTCCAGGTTTGAAAGCAAGTGTCCCTGTCTCTGCTCAGCATCTTCTTAAGCAAGCACCCTCTGAAGGCTCAGTAAACAACTTGCACCTCACCTGCTCTAGGGCAGAAGCAGAGGCCAGTCCCGTGAGGAGAGATGCCTTCTATCTGATGGCTGACAAGGCCAGTGCCTCTTTCTATTGCTTCAAGGTCTTGTTCCAGAGACAGTTAGCTCCTGGCCAGAGGCCAGTGTCACAGCAGGTCCATTTATTTTTTCACCCAAACTTCCCCTCATTGTATGTTTATGGCGGATCTAAGAATCTGAGTGACTTCTTGTTACTTTCAGCACTGGGAAGATGCCATTGAGCTAAATCCTGAAGGAGGTAGGAAGTGAACTACCAGCGATAACTGGGGCAGAGTGTTTCAAGAAGAGGGGGCAGTCAGTGGAAAGGCCTTGAGACAAGAGTGTGCTGACAAGTTCAAGGAACAAGAAAGAGACTGGTATGGCTGAAGCAGAGTGAGTGTTTGCATATGTGTGTGTGTGTGTGTGTGCGTGTGTGTACACACACATGTGTGCCCACATGAGATGAAGCCGTAGATGTAATAAAGTCTGGATCACATAGAGCTTGGTAAGAATTTAGGCTTTTACCCTGAGTCAGATGATGAGCCGTTGGAAGGTTTTGAGCAAAGGGGTCACTTCCGTGTTAACAGGATCCCTCTGGATGCTGTGTAGAGAATAGGATTAAGGTCGGACAAAGATGGAAGCAGTGAAACCAATTAACAGGCTATTAGGATTAATGATGGCAACTTGAACCAGAGAGGTAATTGTGGAGGTGGTAAGCAGTGATCAAATAGATTCTGCATACATTTTGAAGATAGAGTCAGAAGGATTTGCTGATGGTTTGGATATGGAGTATGAGAGAAAGAGGAGTTAAGGATGATGCTAACATTTTTGGCCTTAGCAAGTGGATGGCAGAAATTTTCATCAGTGGAGATGGAGATGCCTGCAGGAGGAGTGGGTTTATGGGGA
>NW_012107230.1:548327-549006 GCF_000951045.1 Mandrillus leucophaeus
ATATACTGCTGGATTCTGTTTGCTAGCATTTTGTTGAGTATTTTTGCGTCTATGTTTATCAAGAATATAAGGCCTGAAGTTTTAAAATTGTGTCTCTGTCAGGTTTTGGTGTAAGGATGGTGCTAGCCTCATAAAATTAGTTAGGGAGGAGTCTATTTTGGAGGAGTCTTTGGGGTTTTCTAGGTGTATGATCATATCATTGATGAACAGCTACAGTGTGACTTCCCCTCTTTCCAATTTAAATGCCTTCTATTTCTTTGTCTTGTTTTATTGTTTTGGCTAGGTTTCTAGTACTATGTTGAATCTGTCTCTTATACACATCTAGATGTGTATAAGAGACAGGTATCAACCTGATCTCTCTGAAGGGAAAACAGTAATACAAATGAAAACGACAACATCATCACTAACTCAATTGCCTTTGTGTTTGTGATTCAGCATTTGGCAGGCAAGTCTGCGTAGGACTGGGGTGGGAAAACAGAAGAAATGAGAGGCATGTGTTTGGATACCACACTCACCAGGAATCGGCAGAGGCTTTTTCATGCTGGACAAGACGATTTGTCAATCAAGTGTGTAGTTATCCTCCCTGTGGCAGGAGATATTTTTTAGGAAAATAGATTGCAGTGGCTCGATAACTGGACTTGGACCAGATCTACTGTGGATTTGCTGATGCTTTAAGCAG
>NW_012107230.1:549056-551317 GCF_000951045.1 Mandrillus leucophaeus
TCATCAGCAAACAGAGATAATTTGACTTCCTCTTTTCCAATTTAAATGCCTTCTATTTCTTTGTCTTGTTTTATTGTTTTGGCTAGGTTTCTAGTACTATGTTGAATAGGAGTGGTAAGAGTGGACATCCTTGTCTTGTTCTAGTTCTTAAGGGTAATGTTGTCAACTTTTCCTCATTCAGTATGATCTTGGCTATGTGTTCGTCATATATGAGAGCATATTTTTAAAAATAGCTTTTGTAGAGTTATAATTCACATACAATTAACCCACTTAAAGTATGCAATTCAATGGTTTTTAGTATAATCACAGAGTTGTGCAACCTTTATCAAGATCTAGGTTTAAAATATTCCCATCACCCCAAAAAGAAACTCCATACTCATTAGCAGTCACTCTCCATTTTCTCCCAACCAGCTTTCTCCTCAGCCCCTGGCAGTCACTAGTCTACTTTCTATTTCTATAGATGTGCCTATTCTGGACATTTCATATACATAGAATCATACAATATGTGATCTCTTGTGACTGGCGTCTTTCGCTGAGCATAATGTTTTCAATGTCCATTCATGTTGCAGCATGTGTCATTATATCATTCTTAAAATGGCTAAATCTTATTGCAGTGAGTAGATATGCCACATTTTAATTATCCAGTAAAAATGATAGGCATTTGTGTGGTTTCCACCTTTTGATTATTGTGAATAATGTTGTTATGAACATTCTTATATACCTTTTTATGTGGACATATGCTTTCATTTCCCTGTGGTATGTATCTAGGTGTGGAAATTGCTAGGTCCTAGAGTAACTGTATGTTTCATCATTGAGGAAATGCCAGACTGTTTTTCAAAGCAGCTGCACCCTTTTACACTCCCACCATCAACATATGAGGATTATAACTTCTCTACATTCTTGCTAGTACTTGTTAATCTCTCTTTATTTCCCAGCCATCCTAGTGGGTGTGAAATAGTTTCTTATTGTAGTTTTGATTTGCATTTCCTGAATGACTAGTGATGTTGAGCACCTTTTCATGTGCTTATTGGCCATTTCTATATCTTCTTTGGATAAATGTCGACACGGATTCTTTGCCTGATTTAAGATTGGGCTTTTCCTCTTTTACTGTTGAATTGTAAGAGTTCTATATATACTCTGGATTGGAGATCTGTATCAGATATTTAATTTGCAAATATTTTCTCCCACTCTGTGGGTTGTCTTTTTACTTACTTCAGGGTTTCCTGGAAGCGCAAATATTTTTAACTTTGAGAAGGTCGAATGTATCTATTTTTTTCTTTTATTGCTCATACTTTGGATGTCAAATATAAGAAAACATTGCCTAATCCAAGGTCATAATAAATTACAACTATGTGTTTGTCTAAGAGTTTTATAGTTTTACTTCTAATACTTAGATCTTTGATCCATTTTGAGTTGATTTTTGTGTATAGTGTGCGGCAAAGATTCAGTTTCATTCTTTTGCATGTGCACATCCAGGTTTCCCAACATCATTTATTAAAAAGAATATCCTTTCCCCATCGAAATGTCTTGGTGCCCTGGCTGAAAATAAATTGACCTTCAGTATAAAGATCTATTTCTGGACTTTCAGTTATTTCCCACTGATGTATCTGTAAGTCTATCATAATACCTATCTTTATTACTGTAGCTTTGTACTAATTTTGAAATCAGGAAATATAAACTTGCCAAATTTGTTTTTCTGTTTCAAGATTGCTTTGGCTATTCCAGGCCCCTTGCGTATCCATATGAATTTTAAGACTAGCTTGAAAATTTCTGTGCAAAAAGCCATCTGGGATGTTGCTAGGGATGGCACTGAATCTGTAGATCAATTTAGGAAGTACCTTAACCTCATTTTTATAGTGGCACAAATTGAGGTTTCCCAAACTATGGACCATTCACATTTAAAATATTTGAAATTATTTACTAGAACAGATATTGGCATTCTTCCCTTCAATGCTCACATTGGATAGTTATTCATCTTTAGTTTGTCATGAATTTACAAAGTTTGTGGCTGGGCGCGGTGGCTCTCGCCTGTAATCCCAGCACTTTTGGAGGCCTAGGTGGGAGGATTGCTTGAGCCCAAGATTTTGAGACCAGCCTGGGCAACATAGTGAGACCTCATATCTACAAAATATATTTTAAAAAATTAGCTGAGCATGGTGGCACACTCCTGTAGTCCCAGGTACTCAGGAAGCTGAGGTGGGAGGATCACTTGAGCCCAGGATGTCAAGACTGCAGTGAGCTGTGATCGCGCCACTGCACTC
>NW_012107230.1:551677-560334 GCF_000951045.1 Mandrillus leucophaeus
GTCTTTACAGACTGATTCAATTCCTCTCAAAATTTACCTACAGGTTTTGGATTTCTGAATAATAAATTCATTCAGCTGCGAGTATTAGGCATTTTCCCAAGGCAATGTCAGCTCCTGCTGCTGTACAGGCAAAACCTGCCATCTCTACTGAGCTGTTTTTAATCTGAAGGAAGGCTGAAGGAAAAGGTTTCCACAGACATGCTCTTCATTAAACACCTACAAGAGATACAGTCAAGGGGCAGCGACCTGGGACACGAAGCCCGTGGGTGGAGGTCTTCTCACTGTCACTTCCGGCAGCTGTTTCTCATTTTCTCTCATGCATTTTTCCTGCCCTCTCTCTTTCATCCCTTTCTTTTCTCGGTTCTTCCCCTTATTTCTCCCTTCTTACTCCTGTCATTTCCCAGTGCCTTTGAGTCTTCTTTTTTCCTGTTTTTGTTTTCTGTTTTTGATAGGGAAGTGTCTTTTATTCCCTCATCTTCTATTCTTATAATTAAATTATTTATATGTGATCTTTGTCAAATATCTAAACAAAACAAATGCCCATAAACTAATAAATGAAAGTCATCCATGTGCCTAGCCCCGTCCTGCTCCCTGGAGGTAAACACTGCTAATAGTTTGTGTGTGAGGACATAGGAGGTTTTCTATGAATATAGATATATCAATTCAATTCAAACATTTATTTATTTGTTTATTTATTTATTTATTTATTTTTTGAGATGGAGTCTTGCTTGTCGCCCAGGCTGGAGTGCAGTGGCCTGATCTCGGCTCACTGCAAGCTCCGCCTCCCGGGTTCACGCCATTCTCCTGCCTCAGCCTCCCGAGTAGCTGGGACTACAGGCGCCCGCCACCACGCCCGGCTAATTTTTTGTATTTTTAGCAGAGACGGGGTTTCACCGTGTTAGCCAGGATGGTCTCGATCTCCTGACCTCGTGATCTGCCCGCCTCGGCCTCCCAAAGTGCTGGGATTACAGGCGTGAGCCACCGCGCCCGGTCAATTCAAACTTTTATTGATCACCTCCAGTGTGCTAGAAACTGTTGGGATATTATGGTGAACAAGTAAATAAATCTCTGCCTTCAGGGAACTTATTTCTAATGATGAGAGCAACAATAAAAAATCCACATATATCTAGATATTTTACCAAACTGGGATCATGCTCCATATGTTGATCTAAGACTTGTATTGGAATGTGTGTATTTAAAATTATTTCATTACGAAAATTTTGATACACATAAAATAATACAAGAGGAAAAGTAAATTATATAATATAAAATCATGATGCGAGGATATTTAAAAATGTCCCTTTCATAGAGCACAAAGAGGCTACTACATCTTTTCAGCATGAAGCATTTGCCCAGTTTTGTCTTAATGGGCTTATAGTAGATCCTGTAGATGCTACTGGAATATGAATTTTGCATAACTTTGTGGCTGAAGGGTGTGGTAGAGGTTGAGCTACCCTTTCATAAATACCTTGGCTAGGTCAGCATCAGCTGCTGCTATCAGCCAGCAGTATTCTTTACATTCAAGGATACTAAGAGTTCTCTGGTCATCAAGTCTTCATTTGTACTCTTGTACCATCGTTAAGTGGAAGCATTAACTGTTGCATATACACTGTGATGAGAAGAATAACCGTTGAGAGTTATTTTAAATAATATTTTCTCTATTTTAACTGAAATTGTGTGATTAGGTATATGTATTCTGAGACTCTTTGATGGCAATTAGAAGGAATATGCGTATTTGGGGACATCTTTGAGTTTGCAATTGCAGGCTAGATCATGGGATTAGTTATAGAGCAAAAAGCAGTGGCCCTGTTTTTATTTGTAATTTTGCACTTGTCGGTTTACAAAAGAGAGTCAGGTTTGCTTTCTTCATTAACATAGTCAAAGGACCATGAACAGATATTGTGTGTTCTTCTGCATGCATACAAACTAAAGTAAGTCATTGTAATTGGATTTACCATTGCAGATGCGGTACATTTCAAAATTAGATTTTATGAACCCAAGAAGAGGTGAATAGCCACAGAGTAGGAGATCTGGCATTTAGTCATGTCTGCACGGATATTGTGAGTTCTGATATGAGTGGGTCATCTTGTCTCTTTTTATAGCTTGTGCTTTAAATAGCTGCTCTCAAAAGGTCTGATGTCATAATAAAAGTTAAATAGGGGTTAATGTAAATATTTACCTATTGCTAAGATAGTATGTTTAGAAATATTTAGTGGTGGCTGTGGCTATAGTGGTCAGGGACTAGTGTTTCTTTAAGCTCATGTTCAAACATGCCCCTACTCATTTACACTGCAGGAACTGAATGGTGATGATTTGGGTGAATAAAGTAATGCCCTTGCAGATGCCTTTTCCCCACGTTTCTAATGTTAAGGAATACTCTAGAATATTCAAAATGTAGGATGAAGAGATTTCTTTTTAACTGTGCTTTGCATATTATCCAAGGAATCTAATTCTCAAAGGCAGTTATTTTCATGACACTCTACAAAAAATAATTAAAAAAAAAAACCCCACACAATTAGCCAGACATGGTGGCACTTACCTGTAGTCCTAGCTACTCAGGAGGCTTAGGCGGGCGGATCGCTTGAGCCCAGGAGTTTGAGGTTGCATGAAGCTATGGTTGCACCACTGCACTCCAGCTTGGGTGACAGAGTGAGACCCTGTCTCTAAAAATAAATAATAAAATAATAAAAAATATATAAATAAAGATGGAGATTAAAGTTTTAAAACCCTCCATTTTAAACTCTTAATATTTTCATGTCTGTGCATTATATGAATACACATATGCTTGTAAATATTGATACTTAGAAAAATTACAGAAATGAGTAGCTTCCCATTATTTGCAGCACATACAAACTTGACTGGTCTGTGAAAAGGCATGTTTGAAAAGATGAGGGAGCTCACTATCGTACTGCTCTCGTCCTTGGAAACAGGTCTTAATTATTAATATACTTAAGGTTATATTGTAACCTTAATATAATATTGAGTCAGGACCTGAAAGTCCTGAGGTGGAAGGACGTTCAGGTCCTGACTCAATATTATGTGCTGAAAGCGTCCCAGGAGGTACCTGGTGTAGGTTAAGTATAAAACCTTTTTTTTTTCATTTTTTTTTATACATGATCTGTTTTATCAGTTTGGTGCTGGATGTCCTTTCACTGTGTGTTCTTGGCATCCTGGGCTCAAAACTATTGTAACATTTATCACTCTGGGCTTTCACTGCTTCCTGCTTCTAGATGAAAAGCCCCAGGAGATCCAGGCCAGTGTCTAACTGGTTTCTGTATCTATCCCCAGTGCTGCACAGGGCTTGGTATAAGATAGGAGCCTAACAAAGGTTTGTTGAAAGAACAAATACATGAATGATTAGAGTGGCTGAAAAACACATGGAAAAAAAAGTTAAAGTTGTGTGGAATTGTGGATTCCTGTTTTGTATTCCTATTCTTTCCTTCCATCCTCTCATTCCTTCCTTACATTTCACATCTTCCTTAGAATTCCACTTTGTGCTATTGAGGGTAAAATAATCCTGTGGTTCCTTCCTTTAAAACACACTTAAAAGTCTGAGCATCTGAGAACAGCCAGATCTGTGCATGTTTTTTTCCAGATGCGGACACTATTCATTATTATGTGCTGTGTAAGCACGTGGTAAAATAACATTGAATGCATAGTAGGCACTCGGGCAAACACTAAAAGCTCGGGTTAACATTATACATGTCTTTAATGCGAGCTCACAGTTCCTTTGATCTTTGTCGCCACATCTAACCGATTTTGTTTCTCCATTTTAGATTGTTTGTGTCAAGTCATTCATATTTACCCTTCAACTCAAGAGGGGTAAAACCCTACTTGGTATGTTTTCTTTCAGTTATGACTAAAATAATTTTAAGGTGGTCCTTCAAAATGGATGTTTTGTGAAATATGAAAAGTAAACCTGTGATAAGAGCAAAATCCAAAACCAAAACACATCTGTAATGATGTTGTTGCACATATAAGTGCTTGCTAATGTTAGATTTAAAAAAAAATGTTGCTGAAGTGATGAGTAGAAGAGGTTATCCTAGTCTCCTTGAAATTTCCATTTCACACCTTACAAATGCAGTGGAGTATCTTTTCAAGCATTCATTGGCCATTCTATTTTTCTCTTCTGTAAAATGCCTGCTTATGTTTTTTTTTCATGTATTTGTGGGATTGTTTCTCTTTTTCTTATTATTGACTTATAATCTTTTATATATCCTTGATACTAATGACTAATTCTTCGTTGTTACATGTGTTAAAATTATCTTCAATCAGGTTTTGTACTGTCTCATCACTTTCTTTATCAGGTATTTTGAGGAAAGACATGAAAAATTTTAATGTAGCATAATTAATCAGTTTTTTATTTTATGCTTTGTCCTTCTTCCATCTTGCTTTAAAAATTCTATCCTATCCATAGGTTACACAGATATCATACTATATTTTCTCTGATCTGATTCCCAAGAGTGTAAAATTTGAATCCTCATCAATGCATGACCATTAGCGCAAAGGTGGAAATTGTTAGATATCCCAGGGGCAACTGCTATTATTTGTTGGCTTCTCCCACAAGATATTTGCCTAAGTAATGATTTTGACCTCTGAGGATTTGCTTGTCTTTCCTGCCAGCTCAGCCATGCATTAAAAAAGATTTTTTTTTTTTTTTTTTTTTTTTTTTTTTTGAGACAAGGTCTTGCTCTGTCACCCAGGCTAGAGTGCAGTGGCGCAAGCACAGCTCACTGCAGCCTCGACCTCCCCAGCGCGAGCGATTCTTCCATCTCAGCCTACGCAGCAGCTGGGACTACAGGCGCCTGCCACCACACTTGGCTGATTTTTATATTTTTAGTAGACGTGGGGTTTCACTGTGTTGGCCCAGCTGCCCTCGAACTCCTGACCTCAAGTGATCTGCATGCCTTGGCCTCCCAAAGTGCTGGGATTACAGGTGTGAGCCATCGTGCCTGGCCAAAAAGGATTTAATTTTATTTTTCCCACCATGTTTTTGTATTTTGTACCAGAAGGTTTTTCAGGATTTGTAGTTACCCATATGACCAATAAGGGGAGCTCCTCCATGTTTTTCAAACAGAAGTTCAATGTTTAGATTTAAATACGATATCTAATGTAAGAGTTTTTCTTGTACACAAGATGTGAGATATGGATCAGGAAACATGACCCATTACCGTATCCACAGATGGCCTAAAGGGGGAACAGATGGGAGTGGTGTTCTGGCTCTGGGGTCCTTTGTGATTGTTTGGGGAAGGTGATGCAGAATTAAAATCTTTGCAGAACTCTAATGCTAATAAACTCAGCATGTTACCTGTGGCGTATTCGTATGGTCTGCAGCAACCTCAGTTCTTGCCTCCTCAGAAGAAAGAATTCGACTGAGGGGCATAAGGCAGAAGGAGAGACCGAGGCGGATTTTAGAGCAGGAGTGAAAGTGTATTTTTTAACTTTAGAGCAGGAACGAAAGGAAGGAAAGTACACTTGGAAGAGGGCCAGGTGGGCAACTTGAGAGATCAAGTGTGTGGTTTGACCTTTGGTCTTGGGGTTTTATATGTTGGGATGCTTCTGGGATCTTGTGTTTCTTCTCCCTGGATTCTTCCCTTGAAGTGGGCTGTTCACATGTGCAGTGGCCTGCTAGCAGTTGGGAGGGGAGCATGCGCAGTGTGTTTACTGAAATTGTATGCATCCTTACTTGAGGCATTCTTCCCTTACCAGTCAAATGTCCTAGAAGGTCATAATACCAGTTAAACACCACTACTTTTCCTCTTAACGTGCATGTATGAGCCCACTTACTCAACTCCTGAGATCTTATCAGGAGCTGCTGATCACCAGTTTTAGATGTTTCTGTTTATTAGGAGATGGCCTTTCCTTGGCACTGGCTGTGACCAATTATTATTTTAGAGAGACAGTTTCATAACTGCCTGACCATCACCTGATGGTTGCCTGACATTCCTGGTGGGGAAGGTGTCCCTCTCCTGCCCTGCTCATGTCTGGCTAGCTACCCTGTGTAACAAACATTGTCTGTGACTGCATGAATGCTAACTTTGACATGAAACCTTTGAAATTGTAATGTCATTTTTTCTTTATAACAATGACTGACATTTATTGAGCACTTATCATACACTTAGGTAAGTGCTTTGCATATATGAACAACTTATTCATTACAATAACCCTGTGAAATAGGTGCTACCATTTTTTCCAATAAAATAAACAGACAAAGAGTTTAAGTAGCTTGCCCAAGGTCACATAACTACCAAGTGGTACAGCTGGGATTTGAATCCAGTCAATTTGTTTCTGGAGTTAGAACTCATAAAGAGTGTGCTATATGACCTCTATAGGAAATGCTTATTTGTTCAAAAACATAATTTTTTTCCGTTCCAAGATGGCCAAATGGGAACAGCTCCAGTCTGCAGCTTCCAGTATGATCGACACAGAATACAGGTGATTTCTGCATTTCCAGCCAAGGTACCTGATTCATCTCATTGGGACTGGTGAGACAGTGCGTGCAGCCCACGGAGGGTGAGGTGTCGCCTCATCCAGGAAGCTCAAGAAGTTGGGGGATTTCCCTTTCCTAGCCAAGGGAAGCCATGACAGATGGCACCTGGAGGGACACTCCGCCCAAATACTGTGCTTTTCCAATGGTCTTAGCAAACATTACAGCAGGAGATTATATCCTGCACCTAGCTCAGTGGATCCCACGCCCACGGAGCCTTGCTTACTGCTAACACAGCAGTCTGAGATTGATCTGCGAGGCAGCAGCCTGGCAGGGGGAGGGGTGTCCACCATTGCTGAGGCTTGAGTAGGTAAACAAAGCAGCCAGGAAAGCTTGAACTGGGCGGAGCCCACTGCACTCAGCAAGGCCAGCTGCCTCTGTAGTCTCCACCTCTGAGGGCAGGGCATAGCTGAACAAAAGGCAGCAGAAACTTCTGCAGACTTAAATGTCTCTGTCTGACAGCTCTGAAGAGAGCAGTGGTTCTCCCAGCATGGTGTTTGAGCTCAGAGAATGGACAGACTGCCTCCTCAAGTGGGTCCCTGACCTCTGTGTAGCCTAACTGGGAGACACCTCCCAGTAGGGGCCTATTGACACCTCATACAGGCAGGTGCCCCTCTGGGATGAAGCTTCCAGAGGAAGGATCAGGCAGCAATATTTGCTGTTCTGCAATATTTGCTGTTCTGCAGCCTCAGCTGGTGATACCCAGGCAAACAGGGTCTGGAGTGGACCTCCAGCAAACTCCAACAGACCTGCAACTGAGGGACCTGACTCGTAGAAGGAAAACTAACAAACAGAAAGGAATAGCATCAATATCAACAAAAAGGACATCGATACCAAAACCCCATCTATAGGCCACCAACATTAAAGACCAAAGTTAGATAAAACCACAAAGATGGGGATAAACCAGAGCAGAAAAGCTGAAAATTCTAAAAACCAGAGAACCTCTTCTCCTCCAAAGGATTGTAGCTCCTTGCCAGCAATGGAACAAAGCTGGATGGAGAATGACTTGGATGAGCTGAGAGAAGTAGGCTTCAGAAGGTTGGTAATAACAAACTTCTCTGAGCTAAAGGAGGAAGTTCAAACCCATAACAAAGAAGTTAAAAACCTTGAAAAAAGATTAGACAAGTGGCTAACTAGAATAAACAGTGACCTGATGAGCTGAAAACCATGGCACAAGAACTATGTGACACATGAACAAGCTTCAATAGCCGATTCGATCAAGTGGAAGAAAGGGTATCAGTGATTGAAGATGAAATTAATGAAACAAAGTGAGAAGAGAAGTTTAGACAAAAAAGAGTAAAAAGAAACAAACAAAGCCTCCAAGAAATATGGGACTATGTGAAAAGACCAAATCTACGTTTGATTGGTGTACCTGAAAGTGACGGGGAGAAAGAACCAAGTTGGAAAACACTCTTCAGGATATTATCCAGGAGAACTTCCCCAACCTAGCAAGGTAGGCCAACATTCAAATTCAGGAAATACAGAGAACAACACAAAGATAATGCTCGAGAAGAGCAAGTACAAGACACATAATTGTCAGATTCACCAAGGCTGACATGAAGGAAAAAATGTTAAGGGCAGCCAGAGAGAATGGTCGGGTTACCCACAAAGGGAAGCCCATCAGACTAATAGCAGATCTCTTGACAGAAACTCCACAAGCCAGAGGAGAGTGGGGGCCAATATTCAATACTCTTAAAGAAAAGAATTTTCAACCCAGAATTTCATATCCAGCCAAATTAAACTTCATAAGTGAAGGAGAAATAAAATCCTTTACAGACAAGCAAATGCTGAGAGATTTTGTCACCACCAGGCTTGCCTTACAAGAGCTCTTGAAGGAAGCACTGAACATGGAAAGGAATAACCAGTACCAGCCACTGCAAAAACATGCCAAAATGTAAAGGCCATCAACGCTAGGAAGAAACTGCATCAACTAACAGGCAAAACAACCAGCTAACGTCAAAATGAAAGGATCAAATTAAAACATAACAATATTAACCTTAAATGTAAATGGGTTAAATGTCCCAATTAAAAGACACAGACTGGCAAATTGGATAAAGAGTCTAGACCCATCAGTGTGCTGTATTCAGGAGACTCATCTCACATGCAGAGACACACATAGGTTCAAAATAAAGGGATGGAGGAAGATCTACCAAGCAAATGGAAAGCAAAA
>NW_012107230.1:561354-592475 GCF_000951045.1 Mandrillus leucophaeus
GAAGGAGATAGAGACACAAAAAAACCCTTCAAAAAATCAGTGAATCCAGGAGATGGTTTTTTAAAAGATCAACAAAATTGATAGACTGCTAGCAAGACTAATAAAGAAGAAAAGAGAGAAGAATCAAATAGATGCAATAAAAATGGTAAAGGGGATATCACCACTGATCCCACAGAAATACAAACTACCATCAGAGAATACTAGAAACACCTCTATGCAAATAAACTAGAAAATCTAGAAGAAATGAATAAATTCCTGGACACATACACCCTCCAAAGACTAAACCAGGAAGAAGTTGAATCTCTGAATAGACCAATAACAGGCTCTGCAATTGAGGCAATAATTAATAGCCTACCAACCAAAAAAAGTCCAGGACTAGGCAGATTGACAGCTGAATTCTACCAGAGGTACAAAATGGAGCTGTTACCATTCCTTCTGAAACTATTCCAATCAATAGAAAAAGAGGGACTCCTCCCTAACTCATTTTATGAGGCCAGCATCATCCTGATGGCCTGGCAGAGACACAACAAAAAAAGAGAATTTTAGACTAATATCCCTGATGAACATTGATGCAAAAATCCTCAATAAAATACTGGCAAACCGAGTCCAGCAGCACATCAAAGAGCTTATCCACCACATTCAAGTCAGCTTCATCCCTGGGATGCAAGGCTGTTTCAACATATGTAAATCAATAAACATGATCCATCACATAAACAGGACCAATGACAAAAACCACATGATTATCTCAACAGATGCAGAAAAGGCCTTTGATAGAATTCATCACCCCTTCATGCTAAAAACTCTCAATAAACTAGGTATTGATGGAACATATCTCAAAATAATGAGAGCTATTTATGATAAACCCACAGCCAATATCATACTGAATGTGCAAAAACTAGAAGCATTTCCTTTGAAAACTGGCAGAAGACAGGGATGCCCTCTCTACCACTCCTATTCAACATAGTGTTGGAAGTTCTGGCCAGGGTAATCAGGCAAGAGAAAGAAATAAAGGGTATTCAATTAGTAAAAAAGGAAGTCAAATTGTCCCTGTTTGCAGATAACATGATTATATATTTAGAAAACCCCATCGCCTCAGCCCAAAATCTCCTTAAGCTGATAAGCAACTTCAGCAAAGTCTTAGGATACAAAATCAATGTGCAAAAATCACAAGCATTCCTATACACCAATAACAGACAAACAGAGAGCCAAATCATGAGTGAACTCCCATTCACAACTGCTACAAAGAGAATAAAATACTCAGGAATCCAACTTACAAGAGATGTGAAGGACCTCTTCAAGGAGAGCTACAAACCACTGCTCAATGAAATAAAAGAGGACACAAACAAATGGAAGAACATTCCAAGCTCATGGATAGGAAGAATCAATGTCTTGAAAATGGCCATACTGCCCAGGGTAATTTATAGATTCAATGCCATCCCCATTAAGCTACCAATGAGTTTCTTCACAGAACTGGAAAAAACTGCTTTAAAGTTCGTATGGAACCAAAAAAGAGCTTGCTTTGCCAAGACAATCCTAAGCAAAAAGAACAAAGCTGGAGGCATCACACTACCTGACTTCAAACTATACTGCAAAGCTACAGTAACCAAAACAGCATAGTACTGATACCAAAACAGAGATATAGACCAATGGAACAGAACAGAGGCCTCAGAAATAACACCACACATCTACAGCTGTCTCTTATACACATCTAGATGTGTATAAGAGACAGTAGGAACACTTTTACACTGTTGGTGGGACTGTAAACTAGTTCAACCATTGTGGAAGACAGTGTAGCGATTCCTCAAGGATCTAGAACTAGAAATATCATTTGACCCAGCGCTGCCATTATTGGGTATATACCCAAAGGATTATAAATCATGCTGCTATAAAGACACATGCACACATATGTTTATTGCAGCACTATTAACAATAGCAAAAACTTGGAACCAACCCAAAAGTCCATCAATGATAGACTGGATTAAGAAAATACAGCACATATACACCATGGAATACTATGTAACCATAAAAAAGGATGAGTTCATGTCCTGTGCAGGCACATGGATGCTGCTGGAAACCTGAGCAAACTATCACAAGGACAGAAAACCAAACACCGCATGTTCTCACTCATAGTTGGTAATTGAACAATTAGAGCACTTGGACACAGGGCAGGGAACATCACACCCCAGGGCCTGTCATGGGATGGGAGGCAGGGGGAGGGATAGCATTAGGAGAAATATCTAATGTAAATGACAAGTTAATGGGTGCAGCAAACCAACATGGCACATATATACCTATGTAACAAGCCTGCATATGGTGCGCATGTACCCTAGAACTTAAAGTATAATTTAAAAAAGAATTTAATGTGTAAGATGATAGTCCCCAAATATAACATATTGGTGCTGCGATGTCATTGCAGTCTATTTTCCCTGGCATACATTTCCAAAAGTGTAGCTTACTTCTTATGTTTTTGGTGTTTTTCTCTTTCATACCTCTTTTTAAAATAATTAAATCCTTTTGAAAAGATAAGTGGAAAAAAGTACATTCATCGTTCAAATGAACTTTTTTCTTATAAATACCAGATTTTTCCTTGAGTTTTTTGGTAATGGCTTAATTAGGATATAATACACATACAATACAATTTACCCATTTAAGTTAAATGTTTTTAGCATATTCACACATTTGTATATAACCATCACTGCAATCAATTTTAGAACATTTTGTTATTCCCCAAAGAAACCCTGTGCTTTTTAGCTATTATTTCCAAAGCTCCCTGATTCCCCTAGCCCTAAGCAATCTCTAATCTATTTTCTGTCTTTCTCTCTATGCTTATTCTAGACATTTCATAGAAATGAAATAACATAATATTTGGTCTTTTGTGTCTGGCTTCTTTCACTTAGCATATTTTTTTCAAGATTCATCCATGTTGTAGGATGTATTAGTCCTTCATTTCTTTTTATTGCCAAATAATTTTCCACTGTATGAATATGCTACTTTTGTTTATTCATTCTACAGTTAATGGATATTTGAGTTATTTCCACCTTTTGGGTTTTATGAATAATGTGGCTATTAACATTTGTGTATACATTTTTGTGTAGAAATATGTTTTCATTTCTCTTTGGTGTATACCTAGAAGTAGAATTGCTGGGACATATGGTAAATCTATGTGTAACCTTTTGAGGAATTGCAAAACTCTATTCCATAGGGGCTGAACCGTTTTACATTTTATAACATTTTACATTTACATGTATGAGGGTTCCAGTTTGTCCACATACTAATCAACACTTGTTCTTGTCCATCTTTTTTATTATAGCCATCCTCTTAGGTGTGATGTGGTATCATTGTGGCTTCGATATACATTTTCATAATGACTAAATGATGTTGAGCATCCTTGCATGTGCTCATGGACCACTTGTTTATCTTCTTTGGAGATATGTCTATTCTAATATTTTGCCCATTTTAGCTCAATTATTTGTCTTTTTGTTATTGATTTATAAGTATTCTTTATATTCTAGATACATGTCCCTTATCAGATACATGATTTGCAAATATATTGTCTCATTCTGTACATTATCTTTTCACTTTCTTAGTATCTTTTGAAGCACAAAGTTTTAATTTTGATGAAGTCCAATTTATATAATTTTAAACATTTATACTTTTGATGTAATGTATAAATAAGAAGGTTTGGCCAAATGCAAGGTCACAAAGATTTACTTCTATAATTTAATATTTTAGTTGTTTTAGCTGTTGTATTTTGGAGTTTGATCCACTTTTAGTTAATTTATATATATGTACATATACATATGACATATGTAGATATCCTGTTTTCTCATCACTGTTTCTTGAAAATACTGTTCTTTTTCCCAATGAATTTATTTGTTCTTGTCAAAAGTCATTTGAGAGAGGCATCATGATGGCTGAATAGAAACATTTCATACTTGTGCCCTCCACTTAGAAAAACCAAAATAGTGTATAGACACTCATACATTTTGGATACATTATCCAAGAAAGAACACTGAACTTCAACAGAAGAGTGACAGGAAACACCAAAATCAAGGAAAGAGAGGGAAGAAAGGCAGCCTGCTTGGCTGGGATTGGCAGGGAGCTGGGAGTGACTTCCCAACACAGGGAAGGGTTAAGTGAGAGACTTTCAGTGGCTCACATTCCCACCCTGGAATCATGCAATCCTGGCCATAGAAGAGGCCTCTTCTCAAAGCCTGAAACAAACATAAGGAGTTACCAGGAGACCATGAGATGGAACTGCTCCAGGGAAGGAACTAGCACTAGGACCCACACCTGTTCTGAGTCTTGAGTGGTTACGTGAAGACACTATTTGCAGTCTCAACCTTTAACAGACTGCACACTATCCTGGGACCCAGTGGTGACCCAAAGAGAGATATTTTAAAAGAGAACCAAATAGAAATTCTAGAACTCAAGAATTACTTGAAAGAAATACAAAATACATTTGAAAGCATCAATAATACAGTAGATCAGGCAGAAAAAAGAATCATAGAATATGAAGACAGGTCTTTTGAAATAACCCAGATAGAGAAAATAAAGAGATTAGGATAAAAAAAAAAAAGAACAAGGAATTTTTTGGGACATTTGGGACAAAATAAAGCTACTGAATAAATGAATTATCAGTATCCCTGAGGGCAAAGAGAAAATGAAGGGATTAGAAAGTCTGTTTAAAGAAATAATAGATGAAAACTTTCCAACCCTAGCAAGAGATTTTAGGTATTCAGATGCAGGAGGCTCAGTGATCCCCAGGAAGATATAATGCAAAAGGTCTTCTTCAGGGCACATTGTATTCTGACTTTCTTAGGTCAAAGATAAGGAGTGAATTCTAGCCATAGCAAAAGAAAAGTGTCTAGTCACTTGTAAAAGAAACTCCATCAGACTAACATCAGATTTCTCAGCAGAAACCTTAGAAGCCAATAGAGAATGGGATGACACATGTAAAGTGCTAAAAGAAAAAAAAAATCAACCAAGAATACTATATCCAGAAAACTATCCTTCATAAATGGAGGAGAAATAAAGTATTTTTTAAACAAGCAAGTGCTGAGGAAATTCACTACCACCAGACTGGCCCTAAAGGAAAGGAACCTGGACACACAAGTACTACATTTACTGCCGTAATTGAACTCATAAGCATAGAGAGTAGAAGGATGGTTACCAGAGGCTGGAAAGGGCATGGGTGTTGGGGGGGAGGTGGGGATGGTTAATGTGTACAAATAAAACAAGAAAGAATGAATAAGACCTACTATTTGATAGCACAATATGGTGACTATAGTCAATAATAACTTAATTGTATATTTTTAAATAACTTAAAGAAGGTAATTGGATTATTCCTAATAATAAGGATAAATGCTTGAGGGCATACATACTCCATTCTCCATAATGTGCTTATTTTATATTGTATGCCTGTATCAAAATATCTCATGTGCCTGGTGTGTGTGTATATATATACACACACCATATATATACATATATGTGTATGTATAGTTTGTGTATATACATGTATTTATATTTTAATATATATAATTATGTATATATACACACACCTACTGTGTATCCACAAAAATCAAAAGATAAAATATTATAATACCCTTATAAAAACACATGAAAACACATAACTCACTGATAAAGCAAACACACAAAGGAGAAAGAGACACAGATACTAATCTGAGGAGCAGAGCAAGATGGCAGAATAGAAGGTCACACCAATCATACCCCCTGCAGGAACACCAAATTCAACAACTATCTACATAATAAAAGCACCTCATAAGAACCAAAAATCAGGTAAGCATTCATAATACCAGGTTTAAACTTTATATCACTGAAAGGGGCACTGAAGAGGGTAGGAAAGACAGTGTGAATTGCTAATGCCATCCCTTCCCCACTGCCCTGCAGTAGCCACATCTCTGCAGCACAGAGAAATCTGTACACTTGGGAGAGGGAGAGCACAGAAATTGTGAGACTTTGCATTGAACTCAGTGCTGCCCTAGTCACAGTGGAAAGCAAAACTGGGCTGAACTCAGCTGATGCCCACCCACAAAGGGAGCATTTAGACCAGCTTCAGCCAGAAGGGAAAGACCTATAACAGCAGTAGGAACTTGAGTTCCAGCAAGCTCGCCACCATGGGGTGAAGTGCTCTGGGACCCTCAATAACTTTGAAAGGCAGTCTAGGCCACAAGGACTGCAAGTCCTAGTGCGGAGTTGGGTTCAGAGTCAGTGGACTTGGGGAACATGTGACTTTACTGAGACACCAACCAGGGAAGCTAAGGGAGTGCTTGTGCCACCTCTCTCACAACCCCAGGCAACACAGCTTGCAGCTCCAAAAGAGACCTCTTCCTTCCACTTGAGGAAAGGAGAGGGAAGAGTAAAGATGACTTTTGTCTTGTATCTTGGATAACAGCTCAGCCACAGAAGGATAAGGCACCAATCAGAGTCATGAGGCCCCCATTCCAGGCCCTAGCTCCCATACGGCATTTCTAGACACACCTTGGGCCATAACGGAGCCCACTGCCTTGAAGGGGAAAAGCCTCTTCAGGTAGGATCCATCACTTCCTGACTAAAGAGACGTTGGGCCCTGAATAACCAGCTGTGATACCCATGTAGTACGCCATTGGCCTTAGGGGAAACTCTGAGATGTGATGGCTTCAAGTGAGACCCAACACATCTTCAGCTGTGATGGCTATGGGGAGAGACTACTACTTGAGAAAAGGAGAGGGAAAAGTAAAGGGGAATTTACTGTTTTCCACTTTAGGTAGTAGCTCAGCCACAGTGGGATAGAGCACCAAGAGGGCTCATGCGGTCCCTGATTCCAGGCCTTGCCTCTGGGAGGGCATTTCTGGACATGCCCTGGGCCGGAGGGAAACCTGCTGTCCTGGAGGGTGATTCCCAGGCATGGCAACATTCACCACAAGCTGATTAAAGATCCCTTGGACCTTAAGTGAATGGAAGGACAGAAGCCTGTATGGCTTCACCTTACCAGTAAAGAAACACACAGACTCAGTGTAAAGGAATGGACAAAATATATTCCATGCAAATAGAAACCAAAGGTGACCAGGAATAGCTGTACATGTATTAGATAAAGCAGATTTTACATCAAAAACAGTTAGGAAAAAAAAAAAAAAAACAAAAACTGGGCACGGTGGCTCACGCCTGTAATCCTAGCACTTTGGGAGGTCGAGGCAGGCAGATCACTTGAGGTCAGGAGTTTGAGACCATCCAGGCCAATATGGCAAAACCCCGTCTTTACTAATGCAAAAATTAGCCGAGAGTGGGGGCTTGTGCTTGTAGTCCCAGCTACTTGGGAGGCTGAGGCCGGAGAATCACTTGAACCTGGGAGGCAGAGGTTGCAGTGAGCTGAGATCGCACCACTGCACTCCAGCCTGTGTGACAGACAGGGACTCTGTTTAAAACAAAACAAAACAAAACAAAACAAAAAAACAAACAACAAACAAACAGTAAAAAAACAAAACAAAACAAAAACTGGAGAAAGAAAAAGGAGGTCATTATATATATAATTAATGGATCAATCCGGCAAGTGGATATAACAATTCTAAATATATATACACCCAACAGTAAAGCACCCAGAACCATAAAGCCAATATTACTAGATCTGAAGAGAGATATAGACTACAATGCAATAATAGTGGGGCATTCAACACCCCACTGTCAGCATTAGATAGATCACCTAGCCAGAAAATCAACAAAGAAACTTTTAATTTAAACTGTACATTAGTGGGAGCTAAATGATAAGAACTTATGAACACAAAGAAGGAAACAACAGACATTGTGGTCAACTTGAGGGGGAGGATGGGAAGAGGAAGAGGAGCCAAAAAACAAACAAACAAAAAACCAACTGTTGGCTATTGGGCTTAAAACCTGGGTGATTAAATAATATGTACAACAAACCCCTGCAACATGTGTTTGTCTATGTAACAAACCTTCACATGTACTTCCAAACCTAGAATAAAAGTTAAAAAATAGTAAAAAAGTTCTGTACATTAGACTGAATGGACCTAACAGACACTTATAGAAAATTCTATTCCATAACTACAGGATATATATTCTTTTCATCTACACATGGAACATTCTTCAGGATAGACCACGTTTTATGCCACAAAACAAGTATTTAACAAGTATTTAAAGGCAATTCTTATATACTGTGGGTAGAAATGTAAACTAGTACAGTCACTATGGAAAACACCATGGAGATTTATCCAAAAACCAAAAATACAATTACCATTTCATCCAGCAATCCTGCTACTGGATATCTACTCAAAGGAAAAGAAATCAGTATACAAAAGGGATACTTGCACTCTCATGTTTATTGCAGCACTATTCACAATAGAAAAATATGGAATCAACCTAAGTGCCCATCAACAGATGAATGGATAAAGAAAATGCAGCATATATACACAATGGAATAATATTTGGTCATAAAACATGAAATCATGTCATTTGCAGCAACATGGATGAAACTGTAGCTCATTATTTTAAGTGAAATAAACCAGGTTTAAAGGTAAATATTGCATGTTGTTACTTAAATGTGAGAGCTAAAAAATCCATCACATGGAGGTAGACCATGAAAAGACAGATAACAGAGACTGAAGGTGTGAATTTGGACAAGGGAGAGGGTGAAGAGAAGTGGGTTAAAGGGCACATACAATTAGAAGGAATAAATTCCATGTTTCATAGTAGAGTAGGGTTACTATAGTTACCAGAAATGTATTGTACTTGGGACACCTTAAATACCATCTTGATCCCTACACATTATATACATGTAACAAAATTTTACATGTACCCCTTTAATTTGTACAAAAAAATCAACTGACCCTCAATATATGGGCTATTTTTTTGGACTCTCTATTCTATTCCATTGATCTTTATGTCTATCCGTATGTCAGTACCACACAATCTTGTCTATTGTAGGTTTGTACTAAGCTTTGAAATTGGTAAGTGTGAGTTCTCTAACTTTGTCCTTTTGTTTCAAGACTGTTTTGGTTAATTTGGCTCCTTTGCATTTCCATATGAGTTTTAGGTTCCACCTGTTCATTTCTGTAAGAAAAAAGCAAGCTAAAATTTTTATAGGGGTTCTTTTCCATCTGTATATCAATTTAGGGAGCATTACTACTTTAATAGTATTATATTCCAAGACATGAACATGGATTTGCTTTCAATTTCTTAGATATTTAATTTCTTTCAATAATATTTTATAGTTTAAGAATATGTTTTGCATTTATGCTTGGTACAATAGAAATAAAATTGATTTTTCTATCTTGATCTTGTACCCCAGCTGAATTTGGTAGTTTTAACAGCTTTTTTTGGTGTGTGTGTCTGTCTGTGTGTGAATTCCTTAGTGTTTTTTATATACCAGATCACATCATTTATAAACAGAGACAGTTTTACTTTTTCCTTTGGGGAAGTGACTGTGAGCAGTGGGTTCCCCAAGACTATCCCAGGTAAGATGGTTTATGAGGTGGACTCACATGACTGGAACATAGTTGAACTCCTGGCTAATATTATTACAACAAATATGTTTATATACATATGTGTCATACATATGTCAGTTATAAAAAGATGGGAATTTATTTTTTGAATTTTCTTTTTCTTTTTTTTATAGTTGTATTTGCTTGGCTCTAAGGTACTTAATATAGGGTTTTGGACAGAAAAATGAAAAACAGAATCAAATGTGATGATGGCATTCAGATCTAAGATACATCCAGATTTCAGAAATGTTAACATTTGAATAGAATAGTACTTAGCATCTTAGAATAGTATTCAGGTCAAGCTTTGTTTGGAGTTTTATAACTGATAAGAGAGAGCCTTCCTCCTACTTTTCCTTTCTCCTTCTCCTTCCCACACATTTTGTTGTATACGTGCTTGTACAAAACCTGAGTCATAGGGAATCTTCGGTGAATTGCCTGAGGTTATATCAAAAGTTGGTAGCTAATTCACTATGGAAGCCACCAGTTCCTATATCCCTGCCATTCTGTTGTAGGGGTTGACTGCCTGGACAACATCTTTGTGTTAAGTCAGTGATGCTCAATCAGAGGCTTTCAAGAAGCCTGTTTTCCTCCTCTGGCAGCATGCAAGATCCTATACTTTTTGCTTCTGGTCTTGCTTTCTAGCTTTAACTAGATCATCTTATCTCTATAATCAAACCATATCAGTCCCTATAAAGTCCCTGATTCTTTCACCTACTCCTATATTGATGCCTTGTTTCTTTCACTTGGGATGACACTTTCTATTCCCCTGACCATGTATTTGAATCCTAATCAATTTTGAAGGCCCAGCTTACATGTCTCATTATCTATTAAACCTTCCCCTTTCTCTCATCCTCAATTTAGATGTAATCATTTCTCCTCTCTCCATACTTTATATTGCATATTTCTATTGTAGCATGTACTATACCCTGCCTTATATTATGGCCAGTAGTTTGTATATATTTCTGTCTTCTCTTAATTTTTATGCTTCGTGAGGTGAGGAACTCTGTTTGTATTCCCATGGGCCACAGCACCTAGCAGAGAGGAGCAAATGAGAATCCAGTGGATAGTTGGTGAATTGAATTACACAATGGATTGGAAGGAGGCTCCAGTAGGTGTTAGCAGGAAAAGGATTTAATATGAATCTTGGTTTTATTTTGTTAGCACAGAATTATGCCTGTCTTTTATATTGTACCTTTACTGCAGAACAAAGCACTGCATAGATTGTTCTACTGTAGTCCAACGGGAATTTGTGATGGTTTCGGAATTACTCTTTTATGTGTTCCACCTTTTAAAGCATAACATTTGTCAAGACAACACTTCAATTTATTGCATGTGCTAAGTCATTACTATTTACAGATGGTATAGCGTATCTGATGTTCAGATTGAAAGGGAAAAAATACACACATAGAATCCCATCTGCCTTGCACAGGATTTAAGACTCAAGCAAAACCTAATTTTATCTGTCATGCACATCAGAAATAGGGAACTTTCAAATAAATCATTGCTAAAAGTAAGCATCACTGTTGAGAATTTCAGGCTGTAAAAGTAATGAAGTTTCCTTCAGAAGATTGTTCATACACATTCTTGGTATGGTTTGGGATGAAACCCATCCTGGAAGAAAATGGGAGGTTATGGAGTCATATCTAGTTAGTAATTTGCATTAGAGCTATTTGGGTATAACCTTTTGAGTACAGATTTTAGATGACCTATCTGAAGGTTAGGGAACTACATAGATGACATGGTAAAAACTTTGCTGAATCTCCTACTAGATTCTACTTTGCATCTGAACAGTGCCTGGCACCTGGCATTTGTTCAGTATGAGTCTTTCAAATGAATAAGAGAAGTTTGAATGAATGGTATGTATGAATGCTATGAATGAATGAAGCATGAATGGTAGCCTCCCTGAGCCTGTTAACTCATCTGCAAGATAAGTGATTTAATATCAACCTTGGAGGATTGTTGTTAGGACCAGAGAAACTGCATATAAAGTGCCTTGTGTAGTGCCTGGTTAATACTAGTTGCACAGCAAATGGTAGCTATTGTTCATTTACTACTCTTCCTCAGTCTGTTTTCATATTGGTGGTGGCAATGAGTTTATTGCCACGGAAGAGACTATCTTTCTGGCTGACATTTCGCTTTCTATTTTTATTTGTTTGTGCTGTTTTTGCCTCATTTATTTTTAGGAAACCATGTGAGAATAGAGGCATTTGCTCTTTTAAGCAGTTTATTTGCTGTGGTTCTGTAGTGCTTGGATGACATGGCACGTGTGTGCAGCCTGGTTCAGAACTCATATTCTTCTATTGTGTGTGAATACAAACCCCAGAGAGGTTGGATAAATGGATGTGAGAGAGCGTCGCTGTGAAATAAAGCTCAAGTGTTGGAATTGTTGCTGTTACACTCTGGGATCTGAAGTAAAAAATGTTTTCTATAAAATGGGAAAGCTCATAGATACCAATTTACTTAAATTTTAAACTATCATTAACCCCATAGGAATAACTAGTACACTTAATATAGTTTAAATTCCTGGAATGGTGATATGTATTCAAATCATGAAGGCAAAGACTCTCAGAGAAATAGTTTTTTAAAAAATTTTTTTAATTTTTAATTTTTATTTTTTTTAGATGGAATCTTACTCTGTCGCCAGGCTGGAATGCAGTGGCACGATCTCGGCTCACTGCAACCTCTGCATCCCGGGTTTAAGCAATTCTCCTGCCCCAGCCTCCTGAGTAGCTGGGACTACAGGCATGTGCCACCACCCCCGGCTAATTTTTGTATTTTTAGTAGAGACAGGGTTTCACCATGTTGGTCAGGATGGTCTCCATCTCTTGACCTCGTGATCCACCTGCCTCGGCCTCCCAAAGTGCTGGGATTACAGGCGTGAGCCACCGCACCTGGTCAGAAGTAGTTCTTAAAAGATCATTTGACCAGGAATGGTGGTTCACGCCTGTAATCCCAACACTTTGGGAGGTCAGGGTGGGAGGATCACTTGAGCCGAGAGTTCGAGACCAGCCTGGGTGACATAGGGAGACCCCCGTCTCTACAAAAAATAGAAAAATTCGCTGGGCATAGTGGTGTGCACCTGTAGTCCCAGTTACTTGGGAGGCTGAGGTTGGAGCTTGGCTTGAGCCCAGGAGATGGAGGTTGCAATGAGCCAAGATCACACCCCTGCACTCCAGCCTGGGCGACAGAGTGAGACCTTGTCTCAAAAAAAAAAAAAAAAAAAATCATCTTTTTTTAGCAGAGGCTTTACTCTGACAGGGTAGGCTTAAAAAATTTTGACCCTCTATTTGTAACTATTCATAAAGTATCTTAAATGTCAAGTTTCTTGAACTGTTACCAAAGAAAGTTTCCTTGTTAATAACTGCTTGTCAGGAAATTTTTATTTTACATTTGTGAAGTTAATTTCTGTGTTGTCACACAATGAGACAATAGGATGTTACATAGATTTTCTATAATCTTTCTGGAGCATTTAACACCACATCTCCACACACTGATTTCCATGCTGAAAATAATTTCACAAGGAAATCATTCATTACGGGAGAAAAACCCCACATTGCTTAACCCAATTTAATTTACTGAAGGAACAATATTCACTTAAGTCCCCAATCTCTTCCTTCTGATAGAGGACTCTTGAATATTAAAGATGAACTTTTACATATTCTTAAGGTAAAAAATATAAGCAAATCCCAAAACAAATGAATATGACTCAGAATTCTATTAATTTGAAATTTGGAACATAAAAACTAAGTTCCTCCTACCTCCCTTACTGACCCCTTCCAAACTCATGAGTATATAGATTTTTTATTTTTTTTGCTTTCTTTTCTTAGAATCACTTACTGTCACTGAGAATATACCATTAAATCTTATTCTAAAAGATAATCTATTCCAATCAACTATATGCCTGATTTTCCTCTCTTATCTTTACCACAGAGCAGCTTGGCCTTTGTTTGAACGCTATTAGTGATAGGAAAGGGGTTGTCTATCTTCCATGAAAGTCATTTCATCTACAGATGGTTCTGACTTTAGAACAAAGTGCTTCTTCATATAGAGTCTTTATAGCTCTCTCTCTTGCTTTCTGTTTGTCTTCTGTCTCTCTCTGAGGGGAAAAGCCAACCAACCAACAACTAACCGACCAATAAACTGACTGACCAAACCTGATCAAATAGGTTGCAGAAACACTGCTTACATGACCCGTACCCAAGGAGTCACAATGTGTACATGTGTATTTACTAGGAAATATTGCAGTGCGTTTAACCCCTAGTATTTCACAAACTTATTTGATTGTGAACTTTTGCATTTTCTCAGAACATCTGTCCAAACACAGCTCAGAACAGAATCTGGCATATAGTAGACACTCAATACATATTTGTTTAAAAGGTGAATGAATGCAAAATAAATCTTTAAAAGCTTTAAAGTACATGCTGTACTGAAGTGATCCATGTTCTGCATTTTTACAAGTGACACAGCCAGACTAGAGCTACTGATTGGATGGGTATACCTTCCTTCTCTCTGTGAGCCTTTCGAAATCAATTCTTCATTTCCACACATTTTAGAACTTCAAAAATTCATATTTGGATTTCTAAGCTTGTATCCTCATTGGCACAACTACCTTTTCAATAGCACAATAAATATTAGTGATGTGTTTGCTTGACTCTTTTGCTTTTTGATCATATGTAGGAATGAATTAATTGGAAATGCTTTTTTTGACTTTTGATTTCAATTTGTGTCTGATTGTGTTTGATTGTACAAGCACATGGATTTTCAGCAGAAGTCTTAAAATGAAGATTTGCTCCATTAGGGCGTTTTAAAGGGTGTTTGTCAGGTTACCTGTCGAGTTACAGCCCTTTATTTGGCTTCTAAGTCAGCTCTTTTTTGGGCTTAGCAACGAGTTCAATGTAAGGAGAATGAATCCTTTTTATTTGTGAGTAGTTGAGTTTTCTACATAGGACAGCTTGACAACCTTCCTATCAAACGTAAATCTAGTCAACAAGGAACATGCTGTAATGTGGACTTGATCCAGCTTTGATGATTGAGGCTTTTTATTTCTCATGCTCTAAGTTAATGCATTTAGGTCAGCAATGGGAGCATTATAAATTGTTTGTTCTCACTTTTATATTTCAGGAAAAAATCTGTTCGAAATTCAAGAGGGTCAGCTACAAAGCTGGGTGTAACTCAATGTCACAACTTTATCTAGAGTCAGTATTTTCTGTTTCTCTTTGTTCTCAGCAACAATCTTACCTTGTCCCTTGCAGCTGCTCAATTGATAACTCTGTGGCTTCTATTGTCTTTCCTGTGTTATCTCCTTCCCCTTTGGTCTGTTTCCAACCCAGAACTTGATCATTTATTAAAGTGGTAATGTTTTCTCTTATAACTGTGATTTCATCCTTTTTCATTAGTATGGAAATGTTATTTTATTGGCACAGTTGTGGGCTACATTTTATGATAGAAAACATCAGTCTGTTTTTACATCTATGGATTTTACATGTTGTTGGATCTCATAGAATGTAAGGTACCTTAAAAAGCATTTACTGGCCGGACTCGGCGGCTCACGCCTGTAATCCCAGCACTTTGGGAGGCCGAGGCGGGTGGATCACGAGGTCAGGAGATCAAGACCATCCTGGCTAACAGGGTGAAAGCCCTTCTCTACTAAAAACACAAAAAATTAGCCGGGCATGGTGGCGGGCACCTGTAGTCCCAGCTACTCGGGAGGCTGAGGCAGGAGAATGGCGTCAACCTGGGAGGCGGAGTTTGCAGTGAGCTGAGATCGCGCCACTGCACTTCAGCCTGGGCGACAGAGCCAGACTCCGTCTCAAACAACAACAACAACAACAAACAGCATTTACTGTACTGCCCTCATTCCTAAAGTGGGAGTAATGACCACAGCTAATATTGTACTGAATGTGGAAAAATTGAAGGCCTTTCCTCCAAGAACTGGAGCAAGACATGGATGCCCACTTTTGCCACTTTTATTCAGCATAACACTGGAAGTCCTGGCCAGAGCGACTAGGCAAGAGAAAGAAATAAAGGGCATCCATACTGGAAAGAAAAAAGACTTTTTAGCTTTGTTTGTAGATGACATGATCTTGTACCCGGAAAAACCTAAAGACTCCATCAAAAAACTGTTAGAACTGATAAACAAATTCAGTAAAGGTGCAGAATACAAAATCAATGTACAAAAGTCAGTAGCATTTATATACACCAACAGCAAACAATCTGTAAAAGAAATCAAGAAAACAATCTGATCACATTTACAATAGCTACAAAAATATAAAATACCTAGGAATCAATCTAACAAAAAAGTGAAGCATCTATATAAGGAAAACTATAAAATTTGATGAAAGAAATAGAAGAGGACACAAAAAATTGGAAAGATATTTCATTCTCATGGATCGGAAGAATTAATATTGTTAAAATGACAATATTACCTGCAGAAATTTACAGATTCGATGCCATCTCTATCAAATTCCAGGGCATACTTCAGATAAATAGAAAAAAATTCTAATAATGTATATAGAACCACAAAAGACCTGAAATGGCCAAAGCAGTCCTGACCAAAAAGAACAAAGCTGCAGGCATTATACTACGTAACTTCAAAATGTGCTACAAAGCTGTAGTAACCATAACAGCTTGATACTGGCATCAGACAGACACATAGACCAATGGAACAGAATAGAGAACCCAGCTACGAATCCATACACTTACAGCCAATTCATCTTCGACAAAGGTGCTAAGAATCTACAATGGGGAAAGGAAATATTTTCAATAAATGATGCTGGAAAAACTGGATAACTGTATGTGGAAGAATGAAACTAGATCCCTATCTCTCACCATACACAAAAATTAAATAAAAATGCATTGAAGACTTAAATTGAAGACATGAAACTATGAAAGTACTAGATGAAAATATTGGGGAAACTTTCTAGAACATTGATCTGGGCAGAGATTTTTGTGCAACACCTCAAAGCATAGGCAACCACAGCAAAGATAGACAAATGGGATCACAGCAAGCTGAAAAGCTTCTGCATAGCAAAGGAAACAATCAACAAAGTGAGGAGACAATTCACAGAATGAAAGAAAATATTTGTGAACTATCCATTTGACAAGGGATTAATAACCAGAGTATATAAGGAGCTCAAACAGCTCAATAGCAAAGGACCCAAATAATTCAATTTATAAAATGGGCAAAAGATCTGAATAGACATTTCTCAAAAGAAGACATAATATGAAGAAGTGTTCGACATCACTATCATCAGAAAAATGGAAACCAAAACTACAATGACATATCTCACCCCAGTTAAAATGGCTTATATCAAAAACACAGGCAATAACAGACGCTGGTGAGGGTGTGGAGAAAGGGGAATTCTTACACACTCTTGGTGGGAAAGTAAACCAGTACAGCTGCTCTGAAGAACAGTATGGAGGTTTTTCAAAAAACAAAACATAGAACTACCATACAATCCAACAATTCCACTTCTGGGTGTATATTCAAAAGAAAGAAAGTCAATATATTAAAGAGATACTTACACTCCCACATTTATTGCAGCACTATTTACAATAGTCAAAATATGGAATCACCCTAAGTGCCCTTCAACAGATGAATGGATAAGGAAAATATGGTATATATACACCATGGAATGTTATTCATACGTAAAACAGAATGAAATCCTCTTATTTGCAGCCAAATGAATGGAACTGGTGGCAATTATGTTAAGTGAAGTAAGCCAAACACAGACACACAAATACTGCATGTTCTCACTAATATGTGAGAGCTAGAAAAATGGATCTCATGAAGACAGAGAGTAGACTGGTAGTTACCAGAGGCTGGGAAGGGTAAAGGGGAGAGGATGAAGGGGAAAAAAAGAATATAAATGTATTTATTACCAGTGAACTGTACACTTAAAATGGTAAATTTTATATACATATTTTACCTCAATAAGAAACATAAAATAAAATGGAGGTAATGAGATGAGGGGTGGGGAGTGACTTGTTGAATATTACAGAGCAGCTAAGTGGTCAAGCCCACACTAGGCCCTGGTGCTCCCACTCCCAGCCCACAGACTTTTATTTTGTGTCCTGAAGCCTCTCTCATTACATGAGTGCTTAAATTGTAGAGTAAGTGGACATAGTTTCCATAGCTCTGCAAGAGTCTAAGTGGTATCAGAGGAATCAAGTCGTACATATGAATACTTCCAGATCTGCCACCTGACATAAAATACATCAATTTGTCTTTATCCTTGTTCCTACTGATCAAAGCAAGGGAGGGATTTGGGTCTCCTATTATGCAGGAATATTTTTGTGTCTGATGCTCTCTCATTTAAAAAGTAGAACACGTTTTAGCTATTGCCACTTTTGCAGGCTCCTGAGGGGAGAGAGAGTTCTTGTATTTTTTGTATTGACCTCATTCTCACCCTTCTTCCATGGCTCCATGTCTAAAAATGTCAATATGTGACACATGTTTGTAGCTGTTATAAACACATTCTTTTATCTGATTAAACATCTAGCTTGGAAAGAATCACTGCGAGTGTAAATGTGCATGCCTTGGTCTGAAATATATCGAGTCTAAGTATATAAAATTACGAGACATTTTAAAGAAATGACTTTATGTCTTGACAAATTAGATATTTGTCATGGCATGCATCTTATGAAAATAAACATCAATTAAAATTGCTTTATGTTTCAAATCGTGTGTCGGGGGATTGTCTGTAACGGATAACCTATTCCACTGTCTATTATGGAACCATTGAGAACTTGTTTTTTTAAAATTCCCTTGAGGATTGTCTTTTATAAACCACATCCATGTGGTGTGATTTGAAGAGCACTAAGAAGGGTAATGCATCATCAGCCTGACACCACCAGAGACCAGGAATTTGAAGGTACTTTGTATCAGAGAGCAGGTGAAAAATATGGCTTCAGTAAGAGATGTGGAACCACAGGCGTTAAAACCGACAAGCCAAAATAGCCTAGTTTGATGACCCGTTTTCTTTTAAAAAGTTATCCTTGTACATGGACCAGAGGCAGGTAGTGTACTTTGATTTTTGGCCCCTATAGAGTTCACTAGAATTGAACATTGTAAGTTAACACTTAAGATCTGGGACAATCAAAGCACATTGAACAATGCTTGGACATTGTTCCATCTGTAATGATAAAAAATGAGTTAATACGCTACTTTTTATTGAACACCTACCATTATGCCAGGTATTTCACATTTCGTTTGCATGGTACCTTGTGAGGTAGATATCAGTATGCCCAGTTTATAGCTGAGGAAACTAAGGTTTGGAGAGGCTAACTAACTTGCCCATGTTTGCGTGGCCAGTAAATGAAACAAGCTGGATTTGATTCCATGTCTATCTAGACTCAGAAGCCTATATGGTTAACCACTTGTAAATGGGATAACAATACTTACCTTAGAGATTTTTTAAGGATTCGATGAGATTAAAAAATCCAAAAAGTGCTTTGTAATTGCTAATAAAGCTTTGTAGAATGAAAGGCATTATCAGGAGTAGAAGACAATCTGTTACAGTGTCTCCCCATGACCATCTACCCTTCAAATAAATCCGAATGTCCTGGAGTTTGTGCCTTTGTCCTTGGCTTTTTGGTGAGGGAGAGTAGTTTATGTTTTGGGCATAGATTCTGAGAAGTAGGTCACTGGTTCTCTTTATTCCGTGATATTTTCGAATGTGATTTCTTTGCCATGTAGTTGGGAGGAGGAAAGAGATCGGCAGTGTCTGTGGACACAGACCTGTGGGACTCCCAGAATAATTTTAGACAGTGAGAAAACATGTGTCTAAAATCATGTAAGGCTGTACCTTAACATGTATGTCATTTCTTCTATTTTCTTGTTTGTCATAGAAACTGATCTGCTCCTCCGTATAAAAGACGTCAGCCATTTCTTAATGCAAGACATCGCTTTCTTGTCTGGTAAGCAAACTTTCTTATATATTGTCCAGATACATGACTTGATTAGCAGTTAGTTCGGTACCTATTATATAAATAGCTCTCGCTCTATATATAGAGCTATTATATATATTCATTTGAGAAGCACTATTTTAATAAACATTTATACATTGTGCACCTAGTTGCTAAACAAATGGACATTTAGAGAATAATTGGAGGTTTTAAGCATTTTAGATATATGAGTAAAAACGACCTTACCACTCTTATACATTTGACTTTCAGATGAGTCTTCAGAAATCTATGAGAGTTGAAAGTAGAATATGTCTCCTAGGTGGGTGCAGGCTGAGTGGGAGGGGAGCAGCTGAGGTAGCTTCTTTGATTACTCAAATGTGTATTACAAATGCTGGCAAGTTGCCCCAAATAATCAGCATGCACTAAGTATTTTTTTTTAGGATTTCATTTACACGTTATAAAGAAAGTTGATTTTTCTTAAATATGTATATGCACTTGTATATAATTTTTAGCAATTATGGTAAAATCAATTTAACATACAACTTATCATTTTAACTGTTTTTAAGAGTACAATTCAGCGGCATTAAGCATGTTTACATTTTTGTGCCACCGTTGCCACCACCATCTCCAGAGTTTCAGACCTTGCAAAATTGAAACTCTATATCCATTAAACAATTACTCCCCGTTTCATTCCGTCCTCTCTCTAGCCCCTGTTAACCACAATTTTACTTTCTTTCTCTATGAATTTGACTATCCTAGGTACCTGATGTAAATAAATCATATGGTATATGTCTTTTTGTGACTGGCTTATTTCACTTAGCATAAGGTCTTCAAGTTTCATCAATGTTGTAGCATGTGTCAGAACTTCTTTTTTAAGGCTGAATAATATTCCATTTTATGTATATTCCACACTTTGTTTATCTGTTCATCCATTGATAGATACCTTGGTCACTTCTACCATTTGGCTGTTGTGAATAATGCCACTAAATAGCATTACACATTTTTAGACACATAACTATGGTAAACCATCCCGTCCCTTTAGCTTCTGGTCATACTTTGGGGAAAGTTTTGCTTAAAAACAAGCAAATTACTTTCAGGTATTAGAGTAATTAGAATTACATCATTAAATATTATATTTATCATATTAAACAGATAAAGAAAACTTACCGGTATATATTAATACATTGTTTTTATAAAGATGAGTGCTTCTTAGGTATTGAGAGTATAAGAAACTATCTTATTCCTTCTAAATAGTTTAATTAATTCTCGGAAAAATGGCACCTACACGCTCAGTTTACTAAACAAGCTTTTACTTTATAAGTGATCCTAATTGGACACTTCAATCTGGCCTCTGCTTTTATTATCATTATTATTATTTTTAAAGACAGCATCTTGCTCCTTTGCCCAGGCTCCAGTGCAGTGGTATGATCATAGCTCAATGTAACCTTAAACTGCTTGGTTCAAGTGATCCTTCCACCTCAGCCTCCTGAGTCACTGGAACTATAGGAGCGTGCCACCACGCCTAGCTAATTTTTATTTTTTGTAGCGAAAGGGTTTTGTTGTGTTGCGGAGGCTGGTCTTGAACTCCTGGCCTCAAGCGATCCTCCCATCCTGGCTTCTCAAAGTGCTGTGATTACAGCCATGAGTCATCGCACCCAGCCTGGCCTCTGCTTTTAAATGATTATAATTACACCTATGATAAAGCTTAATTAAAAATGATTCTAATTAGTGGTAACTGTGAATTAATGATGACTTAATTAATATGGCTTTATGTTTTATTTTGTAAGTGGCATAAATGTGTGACAGTGTCAGTAAATTTAGCAGTATGTTAGGTTCATTTTTAAGTTTTAGAGATTTTACTTAAGATTATCTATGTTTTCCAAGCTGTGTTCTAAATAGAACCATCCTCAAGGCTTGCTGCACCCATCCAGATCTCTCTCTACACCTTTCCTTCCTTAACTGCTTTTTGTATTTGTTTTAAAAATGCATCTGCCTATAGCTTCCTTTGAAAAAAGTGTTCCCAATGGTAAAAAAATAATTAAAACTTCCCAATTTGGAATATAAATATCTCTTTTGATCTCTTCTCACAAGTTTACTACCTAGGACGGTACTTGTAGGTGTTTAGTGGTAATAATCATTTATAGATTAGTCAATGATAATTTACTCTTATAGGAGCCTTGCCACCTTCCCTTTGATAAGTATAGTTTGCCTAAGTGCTAGATGGTTCTGTCCTTAACTAGAGTGCTCACCAGCTTGCTTGGCAAGTATGTAGTTATGTTATATTTAAGATATTTATTACATTATATATTACATATCATTTATATTACTAGTTCTATATGGTACTCTACCTACAGAGGCCCTTTGTTTAGAGATTCACTAAATCTCTTGGTTCAGAATTGTACAATTTCTCCTTTGAGTTTCTTAAAAACTCTTCAGTGGATGCCATTATTCTCAATGATTATTTTCACTCTACTCTTTAACTCTAGAATATCATATAGTGAAGATTAATAACACTTTGATTTAATACTTTGGACTAGTTTGATTAAAAATAATTTGGGAATGAATACTCTCTCTCAAGTTTCCCTTGGTAAATATTGAGGCAAATAATTAATTTGATCTTTTTCCATGTGCACTAGAGAAGAAAGTGTATTCTGCTTTTGTTGGATGGAGTGTTCTAGAAATGTCAATTAGGTCATGTTGGTTGAGACTGTTGTTCATGTGTACAATATCCTTGCAAATTCTTTGTCTACTTGTTCTATCAATTATTGAGAGATGGGTGGTGAAATTTCTGACTAAAATTGTGAATTTGTCTATTTCTTCTTACAGCTCTGTTTTTGCTTTGTGTATTTTGAAGCTCTGTTATTAGGTGCATAAGCATTTAAGATTTTGTCCCATTGAGGAATTGACCACTTTATCATGATCAAATGATCATTTTAATATCTGGTAATATTTTTGACTCTGAAATCTACTTTGTCAAATATTAAACAGCTTTGTTTTGATTAGCACTGTCATGGTATATCTTTCTCTATCCTTTGCTTTTAATGCATTTGTACTTTTATATTTAAAACGTGTGTTTCTTGTGGGCAGCATATAATTTGGTCTTTCTTTTTATCCAGTTTAATGATCTTTGACTTTTAATTGCAGTGCCTAGATCATTGACATTTTGTGTGATTATTCATATGGATGGATTTAAATCTACCATCTTATGATCTTATAAAAGCAAAATACAAATAATGAGATGGTAGATTTTTCCATTTGTCCCATGTGTTCTTTGTTTCCCTCCATTTCTGTCTTCTTTTGGGTTGAGTATTGTTATGATTCCATTTTATATCCTTTTCTTTTTCTTTTTTGGGGGCGGGGGGCAGGGAGACGGAGTCTTGCTCTGTCGCCCAGGCTGGAGTGCAGTGGCGCGATCTTGGCTCACTGCAACCTCTGCCTCCCAGGTTCAACCGATTCTCCTGCTTCAGCCTCCTGAGTAGCTGGGATTACAGGAATGCGCCCCCACACCCGGCTAATTTTAGTATTTTTGGTAGAGACAGGGTTTCAACATGTTGGCCAGGCTGGTCTCGTACTCCTGACCTCAAGTGATCCTCTGGCTGTGGCCTCCCAAAGTGCTGGGGTTATAGGCATGAGTCACTGTGCCCGGCCTATATCCTTTTCTATTGTCATATTTTTATTGTAGATTGAATTAAAATATTTTTACATCTTTATTCACTTAAATTCAGCCAAATAAAAATTACAACTGAACTAAGAAAATTTCTATTAGTGAGCTACATTCAAAGACCACCTTGCAACTTTCCTCCTAAAATAATTCTTCAAATTCTATTTAGCACTTAATATTTATTGAGCATTCACTCTCTGTGTAGGTGCTAGGCTGGCTGCGGATGTGAACCTGAAACACATGTAAGGCTCATCTCTGCACTTTTAGATGGCTTTCATTTTCAATATTTCTCATCCTTCAGGCTTCATAGAGGTCTATTGGGCTGGATGGAGAAACGGGGGAGAGACTGAAATGAAAGCCCAGAGATAGTGCAGCCATTCCCTCCCCAAGAACCCCTATGACAGTACCACTATTCTTGGTTCCTATGGAAATGGGCTTAGGGCAGCCTCACCTATGAGCCCTGGGATCCATGCTTTCCAGGGGTCAAGGTCAACCACTTGGTCAAGATACTGCTGGATGCCACTGCTCCAGGTTAATGGCTGCATGGGTCTGCGGGGAGCGTCCACAACCCTACACCTCTCCCTTGACCCCTACCCAGACTGAACATTGAATTTTAACCCACAGATAATTTGTGATCTTTCTTTGCATTAATAAAATTCCTATATCATTCCTGCCATCATTACTTTTGTTGTTTCTTCCATAAACACATTAGACCATCACCTATTTCCTATAGGGTGCTCTGTATCTTTTCCTGCTCACCATGACACTAAGAGATCGATTATATCAAGTTTTCCACTTGCTGTCAAGCCATCATTCACTTATTTTGAATTTAGGCTCTTTGGTATAGAAAGAGTTATTTCCCAACCCCTTGGTTGTCCAGATTGGGGAATCAGCCTTTTTCAACCATGTTTATTATATGCATTTCATGACATTTTCTTCTGACTATATTCATACATTTTACTCTCTTTCTTTTAATTTTTTTATTGAGAAACTACTCTGCCACCTTTTAAACTTGAAGTGTCAGGAACTTGGAGCCATTTTGGTTTTATGTGGAGATCATCATCTTTATAAAAAAGTTATGTTGCTGCAAAACAGTATTCAAATCTAAAATCCTCTTCCTTGCCTCGTTGTTACATACATTTTTAATTCAGTTGATTTTTTTTTCTATTATTGTAGGTGGCCGGGGAAAGGACAATGCTTGGATCATTACATTTCCAGAAAACTGTAATTTTAGATGTATACCAGAGGAAGTAATAGCAAAAGTACTTACTTACCTGACATCTATTGCAAGGTATAGTATTTCATTACGTTTTTTCAATTCGCTTTATATCAGATATCCATCTGAATGTCGTAACAGGAAAATGGCTTAATATAGCTATTATTATCATGGTGAATAACCAACTGACTTAACTTCAGAGTAGATAAGAAGTACAACTTAGAAGGAGAAGCTGGCAGCTATCTAAATTGTTACAAAAATTATACTGAGGATCTATGAAAATAAAATTGGGGATCTAGGGGTATTTGTTCCCACGGAAAAGAACATAGGTAGAGAATGATGGTCATACATGTATGCTTTAATTTGCTTAAAAGGAAATATTAGCAGCCAAGAGTGAGGACAGCCATTTTTCATTTCTTCTGAATGTAACACAAGAAGACTGAATCTTAAGTAGATTCAATAGTGGTACTGGGAGATACTAGGAGGAATGTCTTGATATTAAAAATTGTTTGGAACTAGAATGCTTTAAAATGGAAAGTTTCAAAAGGTTTCTTAGAGATTTTATGTGTGTTAAAGACAAAATTTTCTAAGGAAGCATTTTCTAGTTGCTAACCCTGAAGAACAAGAGGACACAAATCTAGGATGATAAAATTCAAAGTCTCATGAACAAAAATCAAATCTCAGAAAATGAAACTTACAATGTACCTATTGAAGCTTGAAAGTGATCTTTTTAGGGCAAATAGAAGTTATATTTTCCATTAAACTGCATTTCCTCAGGAGCAGAGTTAGAAAAATAGATTTAGTGGTGTGATTTTGAATGAGTGAATGGATCATTGACTCATGATGAATTACATGGAAAGTTAAATCTGATATCATGAAGGACAGTTCTCTTTTGAGTTTTCCCACACGCAAGATTACAGTATTCCAAATCAATTTTAGTGACCTATCTTCATTACACTATCACTTTCCTATTTAAAAGATTGACATTAATGCTGCAAAAGAAATTTTAAATAGTGAATAAGGGAATATGTCTTCAAATCAGTTTTCTAAGACAGTCCTTTGTGATAGCTTTCCAATTCCAATTCTGTCTTCCGTCAAGACATCAAATGTAGATGAAATAATCAAAAATAGAACGAAGACATATATAACAAATTTGCATTATTATTAAGAAAAAGTTATCATTTCTTCTTATCATTCAGGCAAAATGGACCGGACTCCCAGTTTACCATTATTCTGGATCGAAGATTGGATACATGGTCTTCTCTTAAAATCTCTCTCCAAAAAATCTCAGTAAGTATCTATGCATTATACGATAACTTTTTATTTTTGTTTTATATTACACTTTCTGTTTTGGGAGGTATAGATTACTTTGGTAGTGATGGAGACAATAAAAATTGATGGAATATGAGGAGGGAAAGTAGAAGGAGAGGTTGTAGCAGACACTAAGATAAATAACTCTACCCAAAATAAAACCTAGTAAGCATGAGTGAGTGGTTTGTGGTTCCAGTTATGAGTGAGAAGTGATTAATGGTTCTATGTGCCTTTCAGGACAAGGCAAGTTTTTATGGAATCTTTTTTTTTTTTTTTTTTAGTGGAAATAGATGTGTTGCATACTCATCGAATGTGAAAAAATATAAAGAAGAAAGTTTAAAACAACAGTAATCCAACCACCCCAAAATAAGCAGTTTTTAACATTTTGGTGTACAACTTTCTAGATTTGTTTTATCCTAGGATAGGGTAGGGAAATGAGTCACATATAAAATGATATATCTTCCCTACTGGTATCTAGTCCCCAGCTTCCCAAGACCCAGAGAGAGAAACATTTTCTCTAATTAAAACAATGAGAGGTACAATTCTGCCCATGACCAAGATAATCTTTTACACTTTTAGGCTCACAAGGATATCACGAAATTGTTTGACACTTCACTTTCATAGATGAGGAGGGAGATGAGGAATCCCCGGACTCCTTCTGAGCTGGCAAGATTGGGGCTGTCTGTGGAAGTGCCATGTGGCCAACTTCCTGTATCGGACTAGAATAGCTGGGAATCAATATATATTTTTTTCTTTGAGATTCCAACATTGCTAGCCATCTGAAATTCTTTTTTTTAATTATTATTATTATTATACTTTAAGTTCTAGGGTACATGTGCATAACGTGCAGGTTTGTTACATATGTATACTTGTGCCATGTTGCTGTGCTGCACCCATCAACTCGTCAGCACCCAACAACTCGTCATTTACATCAGGTATAACTCCCAGTGCAATCCCTCCCCCCTCCCCCCTCCCCATGATAGGCCCCGGTGTGTGATGTCCCCCTTCCCGAGTCCAAGTGATCTCATTGTTCAGTTCCCACCTATGAGTGAGAACATGCGGTGTTTGGTTTTCTGTTCTTGTGATAGTTTGCTAAGAATGATGGTTTCCAGCTGCATCCATGTCCCTACAAAGGACACAAACTCATCCTTTTTTATGGCTGCATAGTATTCCATGGTGTATATGTGCCACATTTTCTTAATCCAGTCTGTCACTGATGGACATTTGGGTTGATTCCAAGTCTTTGCTATTGTGAATAGTGCCGCAATGAACATACGTGTGCATGTGTCTTTATATACGAAAATTAATTCAAGATGGATTAGAGACTTAAATGTTAGACCTAATACCATAAAAGCCCTAGAGGAAAACCTAGGTAGTACCATTCAGGACAGAGGCATGGGCAAAGACTTCATGTCTAAAACACCAAAAGCAACGGCAGCAAAAGCCAAAATTGACAAATGGGATCTAATTAAACTAAAGAGCTTCTGCACAGCAAAAGAAACTACCATCAGAGTGAACAGGCAACCTACAGAATGGGAGAAAATTTTTGCAATCTACTCATCTGACAAAGGGCTAATATCCAGAACCTACAAAGAACTCAAACAAATTTACAAGAAAAAAACAAACAACCCCATCAAAAAGTGGGCAAAGGATATGAACAGACACTTCTCAAAAGAAGACATTCATACAGCCAACAGACACATGAAAAAATGCTCATCATCACTGACCATCAGAGAAATGCAAATCAAAACCACAATGAGATACCATCTCACACCAGTTAGAATGGCAATCATTAAAAAAGTCAGGAAACAACAGGTGCTGGAGAGGATGTGGAGAAATAGGAACACTTTTACACTGTTGGTGGGATTGTAAACTAGTTCAACCATTATGGAAAACAGTATGGCGATTCCTCAAGGATCTAGAACTAGATGTACCATATGACCCAGCCATCCCATTACTGGGTATATACCCAAAGGATTATAAACCATCTGAAATTCTTACTTTGTCTCCTGACTAATTGAGGAGGTCACGCCCACCACAAGAAGTTGATTTAGTTGCAAAGGTAAAACAAAAATCTAGGTTGTTGGACTTCCAAGCCAATGTTCTAGCACTCACAAGGTAAAATGAGTCAGATCATTATTCTTTTGATACCCAGAATGAATTATTTCTCCTTTTGGACAAATAAGCAAAAAGTGGTTTCCTGTTTATTTAACAGAGGTGTTTAATCATTAGCAGTAGAGACAGGAGTTAACATTAGATATACTCAAGTTACTAAAATAAAATAGAAAAACACTTGACTTTGTATAGCATATTTCTGCTTTTTCAAAAGCGTTCACGTTTATTAAGTATTGTTGATTCTCTTCATTTCCTGATTAAGTACTGCAGGTAGGTATCACTATAATTGTCTTATAGATGATGAAATCACATTATGTGTACTTTGGAATGGTTATGTGATGAATCCAAGGTCAAATATCCAAGTAACCAAAAGAGCCAGAGCAAGAATTGAAATGTCAAGAATTCCAGTTGGTGATGGTTTCTATTATTTTCCAACTGGCTTACAAATAGACAAATAAATTCAATGTTATTTAGAAAAATGTAAAATTTCTTTTGAGAGAGTAAATCTGTCCTCCATATATGATTGAGCCTTGTCAGTGGGGCTAAATAAAGTAAAAGCTATTTCCCATGCTCTGGTCTTTTAGGATTGGTCCTTGGGCTTGTTGAGTAGACCTTGGTTTATGCTAATAATTGCTTCTCTTATACTAAATAGAGCACTTGTTGCATTAAAACATTCTTTTATCACCCAAGTTTTTTTCTTTTGGCCAACACTGCACCCATCTGATTAAATTAATTTTCATTTTGTGACTGGTTTGGCACATGACATTAGTTTTTTAGTAGAGTTTTATTTTTATTATTCAAAATAGGTGGCTTGTAACAGAGGTTCTATTTTTCATAAAAGATAAATATAAGATTAGGTCATGATCCTGTCATTTTGAAGTCAGCAGAGGGTAATTACTTACTTACTGGAGAGTGATACTCCTCTTTCTGTATTCCCAGGGCTGCTTTCTCAGTGGAGAATTATGACTTATGCTCAGTAAAGAACTTGGATCTCAGGGTCCCTTTATTTTCATAACTGCCAAATTGATCATGCTAGGCAAGGGAGGGGTGCAGATGCTGACCACATGTAACTGGCTATAGGTTGTTTTAGTTGTTTCTTTTTAAACATGTTAAATGTTTTTGCTTGTGGTATAGTTTCTATACTCATACTCAAGAGCACATTGATTACATCTCAACCATTAATAACTATTGTTTGCTGTTTGAAATAAAGGTAAATATTGAATGCAAGCTAATTTCAAATGCAAAAGTTGGCATTCAGAAAGGATTTCCAGTGAAATCTATCATCGTGTAGCTAGGTATAATTGCCTGTGGTGTATTATTTCAAACAGTGTCTGTGAAATAATCATACAATTCAATTTGAATACCTTTATTTGTAGATTTCAAATCAAATAAAAGCATTTAGGTTGTATTTCATAATTAATGAGAGGAGACTTTATTTTAGTTATACATTTTGGGGAAAGGTTAATTTAGGAGAGAATCGTATCCATCTTAGAGAGTTTGCATGTTCTATTCTTTCTAGATTATTATCAGGACAAAATTTTGCAAACTATATCCTTTTATAAGGCTTAAACCCAGAATATAATTTAAGAACAGAATAAACAAAACAGAATTGAAATTTAAGTCACATACCAGGGTAGGATGAGAGTAAAAAGCAAGAGTTAATACTACCTTCACAAAGATTCTTAACATTCCACCTTAAAAATCAAACTGCACAGAGGAGAAAGCCAGTCCCATCAAGCCTGCTCCTAGGAAGAGAGCTGGGTTTTTTTCTCCTTCTTCCACTCTTAGGACATGCCTGATCTTCTTGAGCAGTCCAGCACAAGCTAATCCACAAGGGTCAATCAGGCTAAGTAATTGGAGGAATGTGTTAACTCTGAATTACAACGAGCAGACGGGAAGGATCTGTCAGCTGACTAATCAGGGATAGTGCTTTTTTTTTTTTTCTTCCCAGCGCTGCTGCCGCTGTGCTAATGGAAGCAGCTACGGCAGCTTTGTTTGATAGAGATTTTTGGCTGTCGTTTTTAAATACTACCCAAGAAGCAGCTCATATTTCATCAATGTTGCATTGACAATTGGAAAAGAAGAGTGTAATTGTGTATAGGCGAAATGGCAGAAGCAAATCCCCCGAGAGGCAAGATGAGGTTCAGAAGGAATGCGGTAAGGGCTCTGTCTGCACTCCTGGAAAGCCTATTCCCAAGTTCAAGTGCTGGGATGCTGCAGCATGGTGCTATAGCACAAACTGCTGAGTGGGGTTTTTAAGGACAGATGGAGAGAATGGAGACTTATATTTGCATGGATTGCATTGATGTGATTACTGTGATACTGACATAGGGTAATTTTCAGGCAATTGAGGGGGTAGAATATAATTTCAAAATCTAAATGTCATCAAGTTTATGAATGAGCACCTTAGTCATGTTATTTATTTAAGACTGCATGAACAATTTTGAATCATTGGACAGCATAGCTTTAAATCATGACTTAAAACAATATCTAACAAAAGGATTAATCCTTTCTTTCACCATGATAAAGTATATTGCCATGGATAGGTCTGGAAGTGATTCCATCGTCACTTAAAAATACAGCCTTTCCTGGGTGTTACCGTGTAAGTGAAAAAATTTAAAATCTGTAATGATTTGAAATCCTTATTGTTTCAATTATTTTCCAAACTTAAACTTCATAGGTACAAAATTGTCACCTGCTGACAACTTTTGTCTTTTAAGGAAAAAGACGGTAACTCACTTTTCAATATAGACTAGAATTTGGAAATCTCTCCTCTCAGGTACATTTCATGCAGTCTTTTACCTAAATTTTCCCTTCATTCACTTATTCATATAGTAAATTCCCAGCAAATTTCTAATGTGATCTTTAGATGTATTTTGGAGAAATGTTGAAATAACACTAGCTAATTTAATAAAAAACCAATCATCAAAAAGGCTTTAAATGCCACTCTTTTTCTTTCAAAGATTAATATAATGTAATTGATATTATGGTTTAAAATATAAACTTGCTCACTAATAATATCGAGATAACACACACACACACAAATAAGAAGGTAAAAATTGACCATAGGAAAAAAAATGACAGTTTGAATTAAAATTATGATAAGGAAAGTAAGACTTTTATTATTGTTGAATGACAGTGAACATCCATAGGTGTGTAAATGATTTATTTTCTAATAAAGCTCTTAGCACAGACTGCTATTTTAAAAACTATAGTTGGTTTTATTTTGACAAAATTATATCTTTGGCTCCATACATGTTTTTATATTATGAGAATATAGGTTCAGACTTTTAACAGACGATTTATGGTGCACAAGCAATGTTTGTGTATGTACTTTGCAGTATTGTAAGCAACTGATATTAGCATTTTTGTTATCAAAGGTAACTTCAGCTTTCAGAAAGTTTCTAATTTTATA
>NW_012107230.1:592535-661637 GCF_000951045.1 Mandrillus leucophaeus
TATATATATATATTCTTAGTGCTGAACTTAGTTTCATGTCTATACACATGCATTAATATACACACAATAAATACAGCACGGGGTACTCATTGAATAGACATATGTAGCACTGTGATATATACAACATAAGTTACAAGGGTAAATATGGAATGGCTACTGGGCTGAAGGAACTCTCAGTCTAGTAGAAAGGGTAACACATGTTCGTAAATGACTATTCTGAAAAGAAATTCTGACTGGTGGAGAAGGCCTTATACAGGAGATGGCATATGTTTGGGTGTTAAGTAAGAGCATATGTAGCTGTTACCTTTCCTTGATTCTTTCCTATGTTTTTGTTTCTCATAAATGAATTAAGTGAGGCCTAGGAACAGATATGAGTGGGATTAATTGGATTAATTCTGAAGCCTAGAACTATAAGACATATATGTTTTGCTTATATGGATAGGACTTGACCAGAGTAAAGAATTTGAACCTTAGCTGGTAAATAAATGGTTTCACCTTGAAGGGTCTCTGGAACTGGACTGATCCTGGAGGCTATGGATAAGTAGCATCTAAAAGGATGGTCCAGTGCCATTTGAAGTCCAAAAAAATGTTTGAACTAGTTACTTGGTAGAAATTTCAATGACTGTAGCTGAGTGAGAGAGAGGGGAGGAGAATAGATATATATGTGACAAAAAGAGCAAACCACAAGGAAGGAGTACTGCTTTGGGCTGTCCTCCTGGGGTCACTTGACAAGTTGCTTGGCAACCCATACTGTCTGTACTTTTTAAGGTGGGGATATGGGAGGAAGAGTGTGGAAGTGGCTCATACTGTTGCAAACTATTCTCTATAGCTTGAGGTCATGAGATTTTTTTCCCCAACATATTCTGCAGAGATGGTTCAGACCTTATCAAAGTCAAGTGCCTGTCAACATTTGTCTGATAGTAGATAAGAATACTTTCCTTTCGGTGGACTGTATATGCAAAATTGTTTCCAGCAACTTGTTTCAAATGTTATTTGTTCCATTTTGGAAACATCAAGGTCAAATCATCCCTGAATGGCAAACAGCAAATCTGAGTGTGCATTCAGTCTATGAAGTGTTAAGTGTCTAGAAAGAGTTTGCCCTTAGGATCCAGACAGGCCGTACTACTGCTGCTTACCAACTGTGCTTCAGTTTGCTCCTCTGTAAAAAGGGAATAATATCTAGTTTACTGCAATGTTATGAAGGCTAAATTATATATATATGTAAGAAGTCTGACACATACATAATATCTGTTAGTCAAGGGTCTCTCTTATTGTTACTGCCTTTCTTTACCCTAATGATTAAAAAAGAAAAGTTATAGGAACATAAATTATTCTTATAGTAAGTAACCAAACGTTTATGTTTTATAAGGTACCTTAAACATTCTAGAAGTGATAACTAGAATAACTGAAAAGTGTGCCTAGGGTGATGAATTGCCTCCCTTAGAGAGCACACACGAGAGTATTAAACAAGGTTAATTTCTAGACTTCGGTAGTGAAATGATGTATTTGGTTTATGCCTGCTCTTGTTGTTATTGTTGTTGTTACTGCTGTAAGATCATAGAACTAGGCAATCTGGCAGTACGTGTGAGTAAAAGGGAGTGAATCTGTTCTCTGGGAGGGAAAGATGAGAGGAAGCTTATTTTGTGCTCGTTACCTTGAAGAGCCAGTAAGAGCTGCTGCTGAGGGTTGGGGTGGGACCACGTACGGTGATTGGACACATGGCTCCAAGTCCTATGTGATAGGCAGCTCGTTCACTTTTACTGAGATGTCTTTAAGCAGTCACATGCTGGAGCTCCAGAAAAATGTCTGCAAGAAGCTAAAACCAATGCTGTTTCCTCTCTCGTGCACGCTATTTTTTTTAAAAAGCAAAAAACACATTGAAATAAAACAAGACTAACCTTTGCCCAAACCCCTTTGTTTTTTTGACAGGTTCTCAAAAATGATTGATACTTTCAAAATCTCAGGTTTGATTTTGGGGAAAAAGAAATGGTGCTTTTTCATGTTTATATAACCATACAGATGAGAGGTTCTTAAAGCAGCATGCCCAAGAATTTAGAAATAAAATATTCCCAAGCCAAAATGGGAAAATTCACTGGTCTTGAGCTATATTTGCTGTGATATGTGCATCTGATACCCTATGCTGTTTGATTGTTCATTTAAATACTAGCTTTAAGATGGATTATCTTCAGACGTTTAGTTATTACAAATATTGGTATACAGAGAAAAAGTACTCTCTCTATATACCTATATGTGTATCCACATAGATACATACAAACTAATCTTAAATTTATATGGCTTGTCAGGTTAAAATTGCTCAAGAGTGTTCTGTCCCCTCTAGATTCTCATAGCCAGCAATCACTGATAAGGACGTCTCCATATTATTTATATTGATCGATGTTCAGATCTATGAAGCTTTTTGGTTCAGAGGTTGCAAATTGTCAGTGCACAGATGTGTTTTGTTTAGACTATACAGCATTTTAACGAACTTTCAATTTGTTTTCAATTTTTAAACATCTGGGCTTTGCATGACAATCTGGATTTCTGTCTTCTCTTGAGAAACCAAAGAGTTGGCAATGCTGGGCCCACCTTGCCACATGACAACATGTAGCTGGAACTGATTTATGAGTGAACTGACTTATGAATGCCCTCTGCTTTTCATGTTCTGCAGTTCACCATGGTTCCCACCACTTCCTGTTGCGCCTCATCATATAGGAAGAGTGTGAATTGCTATTTTCCACCTAATTTAGGCTGTTCGTTAATTAAGCCTACTTCACATTTATATTATCTATGTAATACATGGTAGGCATTAAAGTTTGTCACCTTTGCTTTAGGTCTCAGGTTTAGCTTCTCAACCATTCCAATCCTTGTATCATCCCTGTTATAACTTCTCCAAATGCCTCTTGTTGACTGAGTCTAGTTCTACAGGCAGGTGAATCGGGGTTTTAATTCTGCTACTTATGTGCTAGAAGGTATTGAAAAATTGCCTGACCTCACAAAACCTCAATGTATTAGTTCCCTATTGCTGCTGTAACAGATTACTACAAACTTAGTGGCTTAAAACAATGAAAATGTATCATTACGATTCTGGAGGTCAGAAGTCCAAGATTACCCAATTGGGCTAAAAATCAAGGGTCAGCAGAGCTGTGTTCCTTCTGGAGTCTCTAGAGGAGAATCTGTTTCTTTGACTTTTCTAGCTTGCAGAGATTGTCCACATTCCTTGGTTTATACCCCTGCATCACTTTGACCTCTGCTATCACATCTTCTTCTCTGACTCTCCTGCCTCCCTCTTTTCCTAATGATTACATCGGTCCCACCATGATAATCTAGGATAATCTCCCCGTATCAAGATCCTTAATAACATTTATAAAGTCTGTTTTACCATATAAGATAACATATTACTAGGTTCCAGGAATTAGGATGTAGACATCTTTGGGGATAATGGCACTCAGTTTCTACAGTTGTGAAATGAGGACAAAAATAGAACCTACTGCATGTAAATACTTAGCACAATGTCATAATAGTGCTCTTTATGGGCATAATTCTAGTAGTGTGCATTCAATAAATAACATTTCCACCCCTGTCCAACCATCCAATCTCCTTTCCCTACCTTAAAGCTTTGAGAGGTCCTGAATATATACATATACATAAATATATGTATTTTTTGCTAAAGAGAAGCTATGAAAAGTAGTCATAAATGTGAGGTCTGGATTCACTTTAAAAGTATGACAGTTTGGCAGGCACCTATTATGGTCTGGGTTAAGTGAATGGGAGTGGGATTAAAAATTCAGGTATGTCTTATTCACATATGGGCACAAGGGATAAAAACAATACACCTGGTCTGAACTATATGATTTAGTTTTCTAGAAAAATAACTGACAAATCAAATGAATTGTTTGAGTGCCACCTGATTGCTCCGTTTGCTTAGTAGTTGTGTAGCTATTGCCTACAAGTTACTTAGTCTCCCAAATGGCTACTAAAATTGGGAGTAACTATTGGGTTACAGAATCCATGTGCTCTAGGAAGAAATGCAAAAAAGATTATAAAATTGTGCTATAACAAAAAATATCGTAAATGCAATTATGTAGTCAATAAATGGAGTTTTCATCCTTTGACGGTGCATTTTCTTTAAAAGCTCAAGTTTTTCTGGGCTTTTTGTGACAAATGAATTACTAAATATTTTGAAGGAATTAAGGAATGAGAATGTATGCTAAGATAATCAGAAGGTTTTACTTAAGAATAAGCTGATTACAATATAGAATTATCTTTAGAAGCAATTTATATAGCTGTCAATGTTTGGGATAAAACACTTTATTAAATAGAGCAATAACAGGTTTAATAAACATCCAACATAAAACCCCTGGCTTATGAGCAGCTGAATATCCCTACCCCTGCTTAAAATCACTTCCCCACTCATCTTGCAGACAGTGATTTTCCTTTTCTCTCCTTTCTTTGTACTTCGTTCCCTGCTATGTGATCAGCTGTCTCTGGACCTGGCTGCTGGTACAGCCTTGCTCTCCTAGGAATGGCAGAGTAGAGAGCAAGGCCTTACCTCAGGCAGAGAGTTGCTACATAGCTCTCTCTATTCCCATAGTATCCTCCCATCCCCTCCTCCCCCACACATAATTTTGGAGATGGGTGAGTATCCCCGGCTTGAAGTCAGCTCCAGGTTCTTGTATCCAGAGAATTCCAGATACAAGAGAATATAAGACTAAGGGAAGTCAGAGAGAGAAAAATGAAACCAGATCAACTTAGAATCCATGAAAGAATAAAAGTAATTTTGCTTTAAATGTTGGTAAAAATAGGCTGCTTTCAATTTCATTTAAAAGTGAAAAAAATAAACAAGTTCAAGGCAGGTGAGTATAATAATATAATGGAAATTTACCCAGGTAAAGAAAAAGGAAAGGCTTAACTCCCAAAATTAAGGGGGTAAAAATAAAATCTGTGCTTTCCACTTAAAAATAGGCCCAAAGTTCCCACAAGTCCCTGTCAGATCCTTCCCTTAAGCAAGCCTTTATCCATATCCCTAAAGTTTTCTACCCAAACCTGCTTGTCCTGAGGTCCAAGAATCCAAGGCAAAATTTTAAATCTGTCTTATTAATATTTTAGAGTTTAAAAAGTGCATTTTCATATCTTTTGCCTACTTTTTAATGGGGTTGTTTTTCTCTTGTAAATTTAAGTTCCTTAAATACTGCATGCTGTCACTAATAAGTGGGAGCTAAATAAGAACTTATGAACACAAAGAAGGAAACAACAGACACTGGGGTCCGCTTGACGGTGGAGGTTGGCAGGAGGGAGAGGAGCAGAAAAGATCACTATTGGGTACTGAGCTTAATACTTATGTGAAGTAATAATATGTACAACAACGCCCCGTGACACGTGTTTATGTAACCTTTGCATGTACCCCCAAACCTAAAATAAAAATGTAAAAAGTGCCTTTATATTCATTATTTCTTTTAATCCCTGTAATAACTGGAAAATCCTTTTTTTTTTTTTTTTTTTTGGCAGAGTCTCACCCTGTTGCCCAGGCTGGAGTGCAGTGGCGTAATCTCAGATCACTGCAGCCTCCACCTCCCGGGTTCAAGTGATTCTTGTGCTTCAGCCTCCGAGTAGCGGGGACCACAGGCGTGTAACACCATATCCGGCTAATTTTTGTATTTTTAGTAGAGACAGGTTTTCACCCTGTTGGCCAGGCTGGTCTCGAACTCCTGGCCTCAATTGATCTTCCCACCTAAGCCTCCCAAAGTGCTGGGATTACAGGTGTGAGCCACCGTGCCCAGCTGGAAAATACGTATTATACCTAACACAAAATAAAATATACATTATGTACATAATAGAAGGTAGGATATACATTACCATTGTAACTCTCTGTTTCTCTCTCTGTTTCTGTATACATGTTAATTTTATTCTTTTCAATGTTTCTCCAGCAGCAGGGCTCTTGGCCATCTGCTGCTTTTAAATGGCATCCTCAATGTTTCCTTCACTCAGTATTAGTTTGAAAATTCTAGGGCAGGACTTTTTTGGCCCTGCTTACATCAAATGTTCTGCTTATCTTTTTTCTTTCTCTTTTTTAAAGAGATGAGGTCTTGCTCTGTCACCCATGCTAGAGTGCAGTAGCACCATCATGGCTCACTGCAGCCTCAACTTCCTGGACACAAGCGATCCTCCCCCCTCAGCCTCCTGAGTAACTGGAACCGTAGGTGCATGCCACCATGACTAGATAATTTTTAAACTTTTTGTGGAGATGGGGCCTCACTATGTTGTCCAGGCTGTTCTGAAACTCCTGGCCTCAAGTGATCCTCCATCCTCGGTCTCCTAAATTGTTGGGATTGCAGGCATGAATCACCATGTCTGGCCCTAATCATACTTCTAATCACCACTAATCATTGTGCGTTGGAAGGGCAGGGCCATGTAGGAAAATAAGAATCCTCATTTGGAACCAATGTGTAGAATAATAGAAGGGGGAGTAGTTTCTCGGATGAAGGGAGAGAGTAACAGTCATGGCCTCCTGAGGGAATTATGAGTTGGACAACCATCCCAATGTATGTATATTGATAGCCATTATTTAATTTATTGATTTAATTTTATGCTCTTTTAATTTACTTATTTGTGCATATCATACTCATTTCTCTTTCATTTACTCTAGTTCTCATTGCCACTTAACATTTTATGTTTTATCACCATCTCAAATTGAATTAGGAAAATCCCCAGTTTTGAGCATCATTTCTCAAAGAGTCTATGTTTTATACCCTGGTGAAAGTTACTTTTTTCTTTTATTTTAAAATAGACTTTATTTTTTCACAGCAGTTTTAAGTTCACAACAGAATGGAACAGGAAGTACAGAGAGTTCCCATAAACTCCTTGCCCCACAGTATCTTATTCTTAGTTTATAGTTTTGTTTAATTACTAGTATTGCAATATGCCTGAAATATAATTGCAGTTGGAACATTTTTCATATATTTTGCTCTATTATGCTCTAATCTGCCGTCTTGAGGCTGATGACTCCTGATTCTGCACTCCTAGCCTAGACTTCTTTCCCTTCTTACTTGTACAAACAGCTGTCCAAAGGACATCATCTGGATGTCCTGCTGACCCTTCCAACCTAACATGTATATGAATGGAGATCAGAATCTTGTTCCCCTTCTTAAAACCTCTTTCTCTTGTGTTCCCCATCTCAGTGAAGGTTGTACCATTCAGCCAGTTACTCAAGCCCCAAATCTGGAGTTTGATCCTCGTAGTACCTCCTTTCTCAGCAAGTACATCAAGTGGTTATGTCTTACTGATTGCACCTCCTAAATTCTACCCTTATTCTTGGTATCATTACTTTAGTTCAGAAACTCATCATTCCTGGCTTAGATTACTGTACCAGCCTCCTAGCTCATCTGTCTGCTTCTACTCTTGTTCAAATCCAGTTCTTCCCAAAGCCAAAGTGATCCTTCTAAAATGCAAATTTGACCATGATGTTCTGATGCTCAAAACCTCTTAGAGACTCCCCTTACTTCCAGGAAAAAAACCCATCATCCTTTCTGATGCAGTTCTGGCCCATTTTCCCAACACCATCTCCCATTGTCCCCCAGCATCATTTCATCTAGCTCTCTTGACTAGGGCCTTTTCAGGAGATGGAGTAGTTTAGTGATTAAGAGCACAGACTTGGGGGCAAATCAAGGCTTTGCCAGCTGGGGCAAGGTACACTTAAACTCTCTGAGTCTCACTTTCTTTATTTGTAAAAGTGAGTAACCTAACTCCTTCATAGAATTATTATGAAAAGAATGTATGATAATATTGGCAAAATGCTTTGCACAGAGTAAACATTTAGTACACGCTAATTTATTATTAAAATTGGGCTATGTTACTCCATTCTCCACTTATTTTGCAATGTGTCTTCCTTCTTTGTCTTTTGAATTCTTTAGTGTAGCAATTATTTCTGACTGCATACTATGTGCCAGCAAGTTCTAGAAGCTGGGGAAACATTGGTGAACTAGAACGACATTCTGATCTAGTTAATTCCTCGTTATGCTTCGGGATCTTTTTGACCTTCCTATGTCTTGGAGAGTTGGTACTATCATTTCCTCTTGTATATTATTCTAATTCCTTTGATTACTTACCAACTTATCGTGTTAAAGAGTTGCTGATTATTAATGGACTCTGCAGTTGAACTGTTGGGTAGAAATTGTATTTTCTTAATTTGTGAGCATTCAATGCCTAACAGAGCTTGGTAATCATTCATTTAAATACATGAAGTAGATACATAGAAGATGTTCAGTGAATATTGATTATATTAAAATAAAAATATAATCCCATAATAAAGTTTTCTTTCATTGTTTAGTGTAAATACACAGACAAAAATCCTTTGGCTTTTAGGGTTATCCTAGGAAACTGCCACCTAATTCTATTTGTTCTTATAGGAAATAAGTGCAATTTAATTTCAAATAACGAACTCTAAAATAAAGGTTTAGAGTCTATTTCTTCATAACGTGGGGTCTGCTTCTATAGTGTGAGAAAATTCCTTACCAGAAGTGTTGCCAGGATCTGACCTGAAGCCTTACATTATTTTTCTTTCTATTTGCATGTTTTTAGATTTTATCAATATCATTTTGTAAAGTGTTGGCCTTTTACTGGCTTTTATGAATTTCAAGTTTGTTTCTTTCAATTACATATTTTCTGATATGTGCTCAGTTGAGTGTGTGTCGACAATTTTTTTTTTTTCAATTTCTTTTGTTTTTTCTTTCTACAGGCTTCCTTCCCTGGGAACTTGCACTTGGTTTTGGTTTTACGTCCTACCAGCTTTCTTCAACGAACGTTCACAGACATTGGATTTCGGTTTAGTCAGGAGGATTTTATGCTTAAATTACCAGTAAGAATATATTATTTAAATGTTTTGTTCCTCTAATTCTCATGAAGACTTGCACCATGATGTTTATATTTTACATGTGCCCATGTAGCATTTAAAAGAAAAAGATTAAAGTTTCTCTTTTAAAAGTATACATTTGAAATGCCCAAAAGTCTTTCACTTCTACCATTTAAAAAAGAAATCGATTCATCAATTTATAACAAAGCAATTACTTTTGCAAAAAATATATGTCATATATGTTATACATGTGTGTATATATGTATGTGTGCATGTGTGTATATGTACGTGTATATCAGCAGGAAATTTTAGTTTTTAGTAAAATTGAGTGTATTTTTTTTGTATTTGAACTTCCATGAACTTACATCCTGAGCTAGTCCAGAGTACCATGACTTTTTAAAAATATTTTTGTATGTTTTTAAGGTTAGGAATAGGGTGCTCATAAATTTTGATACTTTTGAAAAGGTCAACCCTTCCTGATAAATTATAAGTTACTACATAAAGTCCTTTTCTTTGTTGTGAGCATAGCATTCTTTTAGAAGCTGGACCATTAACAGTGCAAACTTTTAGATGGAAGAAAATTAGGCATTTTGGTTTCTGTGGAGATCGATTTTTCTTTACAGAAAATGTTTTGTAAATAAAAACTGTTATTATCTGAAGAAGATAGTGCATACATGTATGGGGGCATGTACAGGAGAGAACTGTTAAAACCATTTATCAGAGGTGACTTCCTGCTAAATGTATGCTAAAGTTCATTTTACAGTTTAATGGAGGGATGGCATGAAGGGCAGTTAACAGTATCTTTCTTGCTTATTTATATAGGTTGTTATGCTGAGCTCAGTTAGTGATTTGCTGACATACATTGATGACAAGCAATTAACCCCTGAGTTAGGCGGCACCTTGCAGTACTGCCACAGTGAATGGATCATCTTCAGAAATGTATGTTTGTCTTTGCCCTTACTGTAGAGCCTATAGTTCTTCATGTTAGCCTTTAAATCTAGTTCTAGAATTCTTTCCTATTTGAAAAAAAAAAAAAAAAAACAGATTTCTGGGGTCCTCACTTTTCACAAACATATAAATTCAACATCTTGATTTTCTTCCATAGGAAATATCTAGAAATGATGAGCAGTCACTGAGGATGGCAATGGAAGGAGAATCCTAGGGAATAAGGAGATCATACTCTGCCCATTCCCTCCTGTGGCTATGTAGTAACTTGAAGAAACGAAGGATTTGGATTCAAATCCTGACCCTGCTGATTTTTAGTTATATGACCTTGGACAATATACATAACCTCTCTGAGTCTTAGTTTTCCTAACTGTAGAATGGGACTAATAATACCTTACCTCATAGGGATCTTAAAAACACTAAATGAGATAGCAAAAGTAAAATGTTTTACACAGTGCCTAGCATATGGCAAACTGTCAATAAATACAAGTAGTATTATTAATCTCATTATCCTAGTGATGCTTCTAAGGCATTTTAGATTTGTAACAAAGAGTGTACTTCTGTTTTAGAAATTTACAAATAGGCAAGGGCCCTGCACCTCCCAAGTATGTCTGTGGTATATAAGTATCTTGACTTCTAATCCCAGAGATAGGGGAACCCTGCTGAAGAAATTAATGATGTCCCATTAAATTAGGATTCCATTTTCCTCATACTTGTTTTTCACTCAACGTTTCATTCATTAATTCATTTAACAATGCATTCATTCAACAATTCATTCATTCACATGAAGATGCATTGCCAAAATTAGCAGTGCCTAGCCTTTAATAACCTGTAATGCTATAAATAAACAAGCAAATATTTTGAGATGCAGGGATTGAACAGATGGTCCTGTGGTCTCTACATTTTGCCCTTCTTTCTCAGAGTAACTGATTTTAGAAACAAAATAAACAATAAAACCTTACTTACCATTTTATGGCAACAAAGGCTTTGGGACCACCATTCCAAATATTCTATAGTGCTTGAAATGAGTTGTTGTGACTAGTTTTTTCCCCCATTTCCTTCAATTGTCACCTTGTTTGGAATGCTAATGCTTATTCACAAATGATAATAAACAAATATAAAGTGACTTCACTGTTCTCATCTCTCTTCAGAAGTAAAGTGATAATAAGGCAATTTTGCCAATTGGAGAGTTTGTAGAATAAGGAAAACACTGTAATTTTCAAGAAAATAAAACAAATTACTCAATACATGGCATCTTTAAGAAATAGTTTTCATCAGTGTCTAAGAAATAAGTCAAGAAATTTGGATAAAATATATTCAGGAAGACTCTTAATCTTCCTTCAGTTTCTTAGAGTCTTAGATGAAGAGTTACAGTTGATTGCCAAGAGCAATGCCATATTTCTCTAGCAGAGGAGAGTTCGTGGTATATGTATTTGCTGTTACAGCCCCAATAAAAACAAATACAATGACCGATCTAGTTTTTTCTATGCTCACAGAGTTACCATATAATTAAAATAATCACCGGCTCTTTGCAGGCTATAGAAAATTTTGCCCTCACAGTGAAAGAAATGGCTCAGATGTTACAGTCCTTTGGAACTGAACTGGCTGAGACAGAACTACCAGATGATATTCCGTCAATAGAAGAAATTCTGGCAATTCGTGCAGAAAGGTATCATCTATTGAAGGTATGTCTGACAGAGTTGACAAACAAAAGATTTCCATGGTCTTTCTTTTTCTAGAGAGGTGTTTGTTATCTCCATTTTACACTGGCTGTTGCATAAAGGGAGATAAAAGACATTTATATAATATATTTAAAAACGATAAAAAAATACTTTATAAAAGACTGTCTGGATATGTTAGACCTAAGTGTCCCCTCCGCAAATGGTGTATTAATTTGAGAAGTTATTTAAAAATATCTTATAAATGCTGCAGAAAAACAAATATAGCCTTTTGTTTTGTCTTACTATGTGCAGTCATGCACTGCCTAAGGTTGTTTTGATCAGTGATGAACTGCATGTATGACAGTAGTCCCATAAGATTATACCATATTTTTACTGTACCTTTTCTATGTGTAGATACACGAATGTATACCATTGTGTTACAACTGCCTACAGTATGCCTACGACTGTCTACAGTATACAGTACAGTAACATGCTGTACAGGTTTGTAGCTTAGGAGCAATAGGCTATGCCCTGTAGCCTAGGTGTCTACTAGGCTATCCATCTAGGTCTGTGTAAATGCACTCTGTGATGTTCACAAAATGATGAAGTAACCTAACAATGCATTTCTCGGAACATATCTCCAACATTAAGTGATGTATGACTCTATTTTTAATTTTTGATGAGGAGTCAGGAAGCCGAGTTTCTTGTCCCATCTCTGCTGTGAGCTAGCATTGTGACCAAGGCTAACATTGCTCAGTTGATTCTAAGTTCTCTTCTCTGCAGAATACTAGGTCTTGATGTTTCCTACAGTAGACCAGGGGTTGCAAATTGGTTGTGCTCTCCTACCCAGGTCTTTGTGGAGTGCTGCTTTGTGAAGGATTTTGAAGTGCAATTCAGATAATCAGCAAGTATTTTTTGCTGTGTGCATTAGAAGATTAAAGCTGTATATAGAGATATGTTGTTGTTGGGCAATTTGCTTACTTTTTCTGAGTTGCAGTTTCTGTATCTTTACAATGAGGTTGATGATGGTGATGATGCATCATACCTCGTAGGATTGTTGTGAAGATGAAATGAGGCAAAGAAAGTGATGTATGTATAACAATGTTCGGTACATAGTTGGTACTTCATAAATATTGGCTTTTAATGTTGATGTTATTACCCATATTGGTGATGGTGTCATGGAATCTGTTCTCAGAATAAATGTACACCAAAACTTTTGCTTACAATTTCAAGGGACTCTTGCACCACCTGAAAGAAATCTTAAATCACTCTTGGATGTCTGAGAAAGGTCTATATTGTTACACCACCCACTGAGGTTAAGCCCTTCTAAATAGAGGCATATACTTATTGATGAATTAATTAAACCTAAATGTGAAGTAAAATAAGACTTAAGGCAGGGAGTGATTGGTTACAATTAAAGATTAGTAGCAAAGACATTTAACTGTATCTGAGTATGCATTAAGTATTATTTGCAGTTGTATGCTTTCTACTGTGGTGGTTTTTATTGTTCTACTACTGCTTTATTTGAGCTCATTGAAAGTGTTAGCAGAACAGTGACAGGTGCAGTGGTACATATCTGTTGTCCCACCTACACGGGAACCTGAGGCAGGAGAATTGCTTGAGTCCAGGAGTTTGGGTCCAGCCTGGGCAACATAGCAAGACCCCATCTCTAAAAAAGTAAATAAAAATAAATAAAATATTAGCAGAATAGGATGGACTGGATTGGAACTTTCTACCACTTAGAGAAGGAGGCTACAAATAGAGCACATGGTACTTCTGCCCATGATGATCTTATAAAAACATTAATTGCAACATCCATCTCTAAGGCAAGGGGTTCTTGGATCTTCATAGCTTTTAGATTTTGTGGAACTGAGATTTTGAAATTTTGTGAATTTTCAGAGAACTATGAAAGCAAGGGCCATTCTAGAATTAACTGTTTCTAGTCTTCATGCCATAGTTGTATGCTTCCTTCCCATCACATCATTCAGGTTAGATTACTAATTAGCTGGTACTCCTTTTGTGTCTTTGGACAGAATGATATTACAGCTGTAACCAAAGAAGGAAAAATTCTGCTAACAAATCTGGAAGTGCCTGACACTGAAGGAGCTGTCAGTTCAAGACTAGAATGTCATCAGCAAATAAGTGGTGACTGGCAAACTATTAATAAGTGAGTACTCTCTTTTTGGTTTAGAGTTACTTATTTTGTATTTTTGAAAGGCAATTATACATTTTTGCTGCAATATGTTAAGTGTTAAAATATTCCTGGACCTCTGGAAATCTGATAACTTATTTCTAGGTTGTCCTACAGAGATGATTTTGCTTGTAGAAGCGATTCTGTGGACATTGGTTGTCTCTACAGGTAGAACCAAGTGTCATGGGCTATGACTTTGCCTATAATTCTTAATGTCCATACTGCGCCTATCTACGTATTTACAAAAGAGATAGTTGCATTTAGGAATTTATTTGAGTTTTCTTTGTTAAGGTTGCTGACTCAAGTACATGATATGGAAACAGCTTTTGATGGATTTTGGGAAAAACATCAATTAAAAATGGAGCAGTATCTGCAACTATGGAAGTTTGAGCAGGATTTCCAACAGGTCAGTTAAAACATTTCTTTGTACACCTTTTTTCATTACACCAGAGGTTTTTACTCCTTAATCATGAGAAATCCTGTCTTGCAAGATGCCCGTTTATACCTAAAAGAAAAAAAAAGGAGGCAAATGTAAATGAACCTTGGCTTAGACTGAAGAAAATCTCTACTAAAATTCTGAGACTTCTACTTTTTCAGCTTACTCATTTCCTTTGAGAAAGTATCAAACTGCCAATATATATGACAGGGACAAAGTTACTCTCTACTTTTAGGTTTGTTTTTCAAATTTATCTTAGATCTAAAGGGTGTTCAAGGTTATGAGGTGGCTTTCCAAAGGAATAATGCCAGCTTCCTTCTTGGTTTTTAAATCCCATGTACCTATGCTGACCATATTTAACATGACCTAACAAGCTTTTCTTTCTGATCCAGGAGTTTATTCCTATGAAAAGCCTGAGAGATGAAATTAAATAAGTTTAATAAATAATTAAAAATATATTCCAATTGGACCCTCCTGGAAAATCCATCATATATGGTCAAGATGCATAGATTTGGACCGGGCGCGGTGGCTCAGGCCTGTAATCCCAGCACTTTGGGAGGCCGAGACGGGCAGATCACGAGGTCAGGAAATCGAGACCATCCTGGCTAACACGGTGAAACCCCGTCTCTACTAAAAAATACAAAAAAACTAGCCGGCCGAGGTGGCGGGCGCCTGTAGTCCCAGCTACTCGGGAGGCTGAGGCAGGAGAATGGCATAAACCCGGAAGGCTGAGCTTGCAGTGAGCTGAGATCCGGCCACTGCGCTCCAGCCTGGGGGACAGAGCAAGACTCTGTCTCAAAAAAAAAAAAAAAAAAGATGCATAGATTTAGTTTCTTTTCCTTTTTCGGTCATGCTCAATCTTCTCACAGTCTGTCTCATAGCATATACTTCACCAGAGGATCCAAGGAAAACTCACTTCTTCTCTCTTGCATGTGCCCAACTTGTTTTCTGCCCATGAATGGCTTACTTGCTTTGTATTTCACTTGCTCATCAGAGTTAGGTTTGGGAGGAGCACTGCACTCTGGACACAGGGCTCAGTTACCACTGGCGTTTTCCCCTCCTTTGCTTCAAACATCTATTGAACTGTTCTCCATGAAACCTTCCCTAAAGAAAGAATAGGTCAAGCTGCTCTTGGTCCTTCTAGGTATTTGTGTTTCTTCCTCCTCTCCAACTGAATACACAGAAAATAGCACTTTTCCTGAGCATACCCATTATGCTTATACTTACATATTAATTTGCATCCATACCAAATTCTTGTCCTGTGGTTATGTTCTGTCTCCCCAAGTCATTAATTCCTGTCTTTAATCAATATTGTTGTTTGTCTTAGAGTATAATCTCACTGACATGGTGTATCTCATAGTGACATGTCGACAGGTTCTGTATGTCTAGAAACATGACTTAAAAAAAAACACATAGGAACATAAACTTACAGAAAAATTGCAAATATAAGAAAAATAGAAATACCCATATACCTTATTCCCAGATTAACTTAATGATAGTATTTTACTCCATTTGCTTTATTATTTGTATTCCCTCCCTCATGTATATACAGATAATATTTTTTTCTGATCTGACAAATAATATATTTTCTGACCCATTTGAGTGTAAGTTGCACACGTGATGGCCCTTTCCCCCTAAATACTTCCATTTTTTCTAGTAATAGGGATATTCTGTTATATGACCATAGTACAGTTATCAGATTCAGTACATTTAACAGTGCAATACTTTTATATTATCTACCATTGGTATTTCAGTTTTGTCAGTTGACTCAGTCAACTCTTTTATAGCATTTATTTTTCCTTCAGAATCGGATCCTATATAGGGTCCAGTCTTGCATTGTCTTGTGTCTTTAGTGTCCTTGAACCTAGAATCTTGAATCTTTCCACAGCCTTTCTTTGTCTTTTATGACTCTGACATTTTGAAAAATATAGTCCTTTTTTTTTGAGACAGTTCTGTCTCCCAAGCTGGAGTACAATGACACAATCATAGCTACTGCAGCCTCAAACTCCTAGGCTTAAGCCATCCTCCCCCCTCAGTCTTCCAAGTAGCTGAGACTACAGGTGCGCACCACCATGCCTGGCTAACTTTTTAAGTTTTGTGGGGATGGAGTCTCATTGTGTTGCCCAGGCTGGTCTGCAACTCCTAGGCTCAAACAATCCTCCCACCTCAGCCTCCCAAAGTGCTGAGATTCCAGGCATAAGCTGTAAGGACTCATGCCTAGCCATAGTCCCTTTTAAAATACATTTTCCTTCATTTAGAGTTTGTTGGACATCTTCTCGTGATTCTATTTAGTATATATGACCAACTAGAATACCGCATTAGTGAAGTGTCCTTCTTAAGGAATCATATCTGCAAGTGAATGATGCCTACCTCCCTCTTATTGTTGATGTGGATTCTGATTACCTATTCAGGGTGCTGTTGAATTTCTCCACTGTAAAGCTACTTTTACTCCCCTTCTAACTAGTAGGAAAAGTGAGGGGAGAAAATTTAAGGTTATGCAAAGATCCTGCTTGTCATCAAAATTTCCCCATAAATTTAGCATCAACTGATGATGCTTGCCTGGACAAATCTTTGCTATGATGGTTGCAAAATAATGATTATTTTCAACCCCCATGTCCAGTCCACATTTATCAGTCCACACTAGGCATTCTACCAAAGCAAGAGCCTTCCCTTCTCTCCATTTATTTATTTGATTCAAAGAGTTTTACTTATTCATTTTTAAAACTTTCAACTTTTATTTTAGATTCAAGGCATACACGTGTACGTTTGTTACATGGGTATACTGTGTAATGCTGAGATTTGAGATGTGAATGATACCATGACTCAGGTAGTGAGCGTAATATCCAATAGTTAGTTTTTAAGCCCTTGCCTTCCTCCTTTTCCCCCTTTTAGTAGTCTCCAGCATTTATTGTTCCTATCTTTATGTCTATGTGTAACCAGTGCTTAACTTCCACTTATAAGTGATAACACGCTGTGTTTGGTTTTCAGTTTCTGTGTTAGTTTGCTTAGGATAATGGCCTCCAACTGCATCACGTTGCTGCAAAAGACATGATTTTGTGTTTTTTTATGGCTGCGTAGTATTCTGTGATGTATTTGTACCACATTTTCTTTATCCGGTCCATCACTGATGGGCACCTGGGTTGATTCCAAGCCTTTGCTATTGTGAATAGTGCTGCAATGAACATACAATTGTATTGTCTTTTTGATAGAATGATTTATTTTCCATTGGGTATATACTCAGTAATGGGATTGCTGGGTCAAATGGTAGTTCTGCCTTAAGTTCTTAAATATTCAGGATGCCTTCCACAGTGGCTGAACTAATTTACTTTCCCACCAACAGTGTATCAGAGTTCCCTTCTCTCCACAGCCTCACCAGTGTCTGTTCCTTTTTGTCTCTTTAATAATAGCCATTCTGACTGATGCGAGATGGTATCTCATTTGATTTGCATTTCTCTGATGGTTAGTGATATTGAGCATTTTCTCATGTTTGTTGGCAATTTGTATGTCTCCTTTTGAGAAGTATCTGTTCATGTCCTCTGCTCACTTTTTAATGGAGTTATTAGTTTTTTGCTTGTTGAATTGTTTAAGTTCCTTACAGATTCTGGATATTAGATTTTTGTCAGATGCATAGTTCGGGAATATTTGCTCCCCTTCTGTAGGCTGTCTGTTTACTCTGTTGATAGCTTCTTTTGTTATGCAGAAGCTCTTTAGTTTAGTTAGGTTCCACGTATCAATTTTTGTATTTGTTGAAATTGCTTTTGAGATTTTAGTCATAAATTCTTTCCCAAGGCCGATGTCCAGAATGGTGTTTCCTAACCTTTCTCCCAAGATTCTTGTAGATTGAGGTCTTATATTTAGATCTTTAATCCATCCTTAGTTAATTGTTATACATGGTGAAAGGTAGGGGTCCAGTTTCACTCTTCTTTATATGATTAACCAGCTATCTCAGCACCATTTGTTGAATAGGGAGTCCTTTCCCCTTGATTATTTTGGTTGATTTTGTAAAAGATCAGATGGTCGTAGGTGCGTGGCTTTATTTCTGGGTTCTCTATTCTGTTCCATTGGTCTAATTGTCTGTTTTTGTACCAGGACTATGTTGTTTTGGTATAGTTTGATGTCGGGTAATATGTTATTTCTGGCTTTGTTCTTTTTGCTTAGGATTGCTCTGGCTATTTGAGCTCTTTTGTGGTTCCATATGAATTTTAGAATAGTTTTTCTAATTCTGTGAAAAAAGATGTTGGTAGTTTGATAGGAATAGCATTGAATCGGCAGATTGTTTTGGACAGTATGGCCATTTGAATATAGTGATTCTTCAAATCTATGAGCATAGAATGTTTTTTACATTTGTTTGTGTCATCTATGATTTCTTTCAGCAGCGTTTTGTAGGTCTCCTTATAGAGATTTTTCTCTTCCTTGGGCTACATGTATTACTAGGTATTTTATTCTTTTTGTAGGTCATTGTAAATGAAATTGCATTCTTGATTCGGCTTTCAGCTTGAATATTGTTGGTGTATAGAAATGCTACTGATTTTTGTACATTGATTTTGTATCGTAAAACTTCTCTGAAGTTGTTTATCAATTCTAGGAACCTTTTGGTAGTCTTTAGTGTTTTCTAGGTATAGAATCATATCATCAGCAAAGAAAGATGATTTGGCGTCTTTTCTGATTCCTAGTTTTTTGATGGTTTATAATTTATTAGTGTTCTTGACTATTTTGGTGTTTCAGAGTGCTGCTGTGTCCTCGTGACGTGCTCCCACATTTAAATAAATCACTCTCTTACTTTCTGGCATAAAGATATATTCCAAGTTCATCTTGTACCTATTCTGCCTCAACCCTGGAATCAGTTATTTCCTTGAGGAGCCCTGGTTTCTTTTTCTGGGAAATGATATTAAAGACTAAGATCTGGGTGGGAGATGTGCTTATTGCTTCTGGAGGGCTTTTGCTTTTAGCGTAATTCACCAGAGAGCTGGGGAATGATGAAAAAAAAACTTAGATGAAAATGCTCAGGTAAGATTTTGTTTTAGATGTTGGCTATATATATGTATGTGTGTATATATATACACACACTCTCACACAAATGTATATATACCTATACATACCTCACATGTATACATTTATGCAAATACATGTCCTCATACACAAACCTACACATGTACATGGTGATCTTTTGTACATTATGAGTACACGTTGATATCTATGAGGTTAAATTTTAGCAGAGTATAGCTATTTCTGTGAATAAAATAACAAAATTTTTTTTCATATGTGCAATTTCTCCATGTCAATATTTTCGTTTAAAAGCATTTTGTTTAAAACTTGATCATAAAGATAATTTTTATGTTTTTAAAACCTCTTTGTTTCCTATTTTTAGCTTGTAACTGAAGTTGAATTTCTATTAAACCAACAAGCAGAACTGGCTGATGTAACAGGGACTATAGTTCAAGTAAAACAAAAAATAAAAAAATTGGAAAACTTAGATGAAAATTCTCAGGTAAGATTGTGTTTTAGGTGTTTGCTATATTATACAGTAAAATAGTTATTTTTTGGTGGAAGTAGGTAGTATAGACTCTTATTATTAATTTCTTTATTTTTATTTTTCCATAGGTTACTGGAGTATAGGTGGTATTTGGTTACATGAGTAAGTTCTTTAGTGGTGATTTGTGAGATTTTGGTGCACTCATCACCCGAGCAGTATACACTGCACCCTATTTGTAGTCTTTTATCCCTCACCCTCCTCCCATCATAACAACATTCTGTATATTAGGCACAATTATGTTGGTCTATATTCTGCTTTGTTCAATGCAGGCCAGAGGTGACACTACAGATATATCATGTAGTTGTAAAAGGAGGTCGCTGAGACAATGGCGTGAACTCTTTCAAGCCCACCAATAGGAATAAGGGCATAAATTATTTTGGAGAAGCTAGAAGAATGTGTATCAAGAATGATATATGGTGCTTGGAAATGATGGAAACATACAGGAACATGATTCCTTAAATGCCCACTTTAGGATATATGCAGTTTAACCAAATAGAGACTCACATAGACATTTCTACTTATTCTTACTATCTGTGACCTTGAGTAAATTCATTTCTAATTTTCAGTGTCTTCACCTATAAACTGGGGATAAAATGATCTACTTTGCAGGGCAATTGTGAATATTCATTTAAATGTATATAAAACACCTGGCACAACACTGGGTTGTATAGTACGTACTCAAAGGAGGCAGTTTTCATGATTCCTGCTAGTCTTAAAGTTTGGACTAATGGCTTTGATACTTAAAAAACTCTAGCTTTTATGTGAGAGCAAGGCCATGCTTTTTATGTGAGAGCAAGGCCATGCTTTTTAAGATGAATTCTCAGCATACAAACAGATTTATGGGTGAACCATGAGTGTGTGAAAACAAATATTGAAGAAGCAACAGTTATGATAACTAGTTCTGGAATTATGCTTGTAGATCTCTGTGATCATGGGACAATTTACATATCCCTATGGTATAGCAGAAAGAGGAGGCAAACTGGTTTGGAAACTAAGGGGGACTTCATTTTTTTCCATGTAATAATTTTTCATTTCTAATTGTGGTAAAAACACATAACATGAAATTTACCATCTTAATCATTTTTAAGTATTCAGTTCAGTAGTGATACATAAATTCGCATTGCTGTGCAACAGCTCCAGAACTTTTTCATCTTATAATATTGAAACTGTATACCCATTAGACAACAGCTCTCCATTTTAAACCTGGTTTTCTCACTAGGTAGAGAGGCCAGTCACTTCCTCATCCTGGGTTTCAGTTTTATTTATTTTATTTTGACAAACATTTCTTGAACTCCTACTATGTTCGAGTCTCTCCACTGGGGGGAGTGAGTGGTTGACAGAGTGGAGGCAAGGTCACTAAAGGTCATTTTTTTGACATAGAAACCCTGTGACTTCAGGTATGTGAATTAGTCCAGGTACATGACAACGCTGATGAGATTTCTAAGGCTGAGATGATATGAAATACATTTGACTGGTGTGTATACCTCATTTAATATAGGTGGTTCTATTCTAAATCCACACATATTAGGAGAAAAAAGTCTCATCCACGTTCTGGGTATGATGTGAAATTTTCAGTTTCTATAACCAGAAATGCATGAGCTTCTAATGACATCACTGCTACAGCTAATTATTATAACTGTAAGGTTTTTTTGTTTGTTTGTTTGTTTTTTGCAGCCTGAAGGAGTAGACATCAAATTGTATTTGTGGCAATGTATCCTTCTTGCTCAGAGATCATGTATTCATTATTTTGTTTCTTTGTTACAATCAGGAGCTATTATCAAAGGCCCAGTTTGTGATATTACATGGACACAAGCTTGCAGCAAATCACCATTATGCACTTGATTTAATCTGCCAGAGGTGCAATGAGCTACGTTACCTTTCTGATATTTTGGTTAATGAGATAAAAGCGAAACGGATACAACTCAGCAGGACCTTCAAAATGCATAAACTCCTACAGCAGGTAGTGTAATGGGAAATGATCCATTTCTGAAAAGGAACACACTTTTTTTTTTCAGGTCCTGCTAGCCTGAAACACCTTGCCCTTCTGCCGCGTGGAATACCTTTTATCTTCTCAGAGGTTATATGGTCAGGGACTGGTATAGCTTTGGAATTAAATTTGTAAGAAATCTGAAGGACTGAGTTTGATCATGATTTTTTCATTCATCTACCAATGAACTATTCATGGAAGATCCAATATAGTTCAAATTTTGCCCTTTGTTCTAAATATTGAGATTGTGGAGTAATGGCTTCCTTTGTATTTTGGGTACATCTCTGAAGTCTCCACTGGTGATGGTTTATACTTGGAACATTTTTAAAAGCCTGAGGGGCATTTTGCTACAGCCTGAAGCTCCTTTCACATTTCATAATACAGAAATAAAATATTAAACAGTGACTGGAAAATATTCCTCCATGGCTTGTGGGTTTGACCCTTTTCACAATTAGGCAATGAATTGACAGGTCACCATATGGATCTGGTGTTGGCAGTGGAATATAAAATAGGGTTCCACTTCCAGACATTATATCTGAACATAAACCTTTTAATCTTTACATCTCATTCTTTGGGAAGAAAACTTTATTCTTGTCCTTAGCTGTCATTAAGCATTTGTATTACACTTTATATTTTCCTAAGAATTTCATATTTCAGTTATTGATTTTGGGAAAATAACATGCAACTAAAGCATTAGTATTGAGAAAGTGGTTAGACTTCTGCTGCAGAATAAATTAGTTGTTGTGAAATAAATGCAGTGTTTCCCAACCTTGGCTGTGTATCAGCAATATCTGTGGAGCTCTGTAAAAGTATAGATGCCCAACTTATGGCCCGGGCTACTGAATCAGAATTTCTGGGGGCAGAACCCAGATATCTTTATTTTTTTAACAGCTCTGAAAGCAATTCTGACTCACAGAAGCCAGAGGCTGAGAACCACTCACTTAATGGACAAATATGTTTTACCTTTATTAATTCACGTTTTTTTCTTCTTGATTTTCTTACCAGGCTCGTCAATGCTGTGATGAAGGGGAATGTCTTCTAGCTAATCAGGAAATAGATAAGTTTCAGTCTAAAGAAGATGCTCAGAAAGCCCTCCAAGACATTGAAAATTTTCTTGAAATGGCTCTACCCTTTATAAATTATGAACCTGAAACACTGCAGTATGAATTTGATGTAATATTATCTCCTGAGCTTAAGGTAGAGGCTTTTAAAATTTTCAAATAAACATTTAAAGAAAGTTATAATTGCAGTACTGTGGGTAGGAGGAGTTTTACTACCTCACAGCTAACTTTATGTCAAACTGCACTTACATTGTCTTCTTAGGGGTGATAGTAGTGCCACTGTCAAGCATCAAATAATTCAATGGCATATGTTTGCTACTTAATGAGGAATAATAATTTCCTTTTTGAGCTCCAAATCCATTATTTTAAAACTCTTTTTATGTGCTAGGTGTTCTCACACATATTTCGTTGTGCATCACTGGAGAAAGCCCCAAAGCTCTTCTATAATAGAATGTTGGGTCCATGTCAAGAATGTCAAGAGTACTTTACCCCAAACATCCTTCCTTTGTGCTGCAGTGACCATCAGCAGATGCTCTGTGGATGGTGTGGCCTTGCTACTCAGTTTGAGAATGAAAGCATAAAGATACGATTTGGGTCTTCTTGGAGAAGGAGGAGCAGGCAGAAGTTGTTGTTAACAGGGTGGAGAGCTATAGGTTAGTTCAGTACTGCCCCCTTGGAAATCACACGAAGGATTATCCACATTGTAGATAAGAGCATTTGTGATGCTATTTGCTGCTAAAATGTGTAGTTGACTCTAAGGTTGGAGCAGTATCTAGACCCATGCTTAGCAGAATATCCTAGGGGATGCCCCAGGAAATCGGAAATGTAGTCATGGCAATAGCCAAGTGATTCTCTGGAAGCAACCAAGCTTAACTCTAGCTTCCTCAAAGCATCTAGAAGAGGTACAAATGTGCATTATCCATTGGTGGCTCTGAGGAGCCTGTTGCAACTTAGAGGACTATAACAAGAGTGTCCTACAGGGTAAAATGTAACAAAATATTATACCAATGTTATTCATTTGATTGTTTTTATAACTTGGTGGCTTTCTTATGCTAAACAGGAAAGAGCAATATGCCTTCTTTCCCAGCCATTATCTGATTCAGCCAATGAACCAATGAAGGGCAAATCGCTCTATGCAGTGACCAATTTCATGACTGCTTCTTGGTAATTTTTTCCTCCAGGTTGTTTTGGTTGAGATTTTGGTTTTATATCCATGTGAACATAAAACATTAATTTGTTTTGCTATTTTTCTAAATTTCTTGTTGTTATCTTTTAAACTCTAAATTATTTTTTGACCATCGGAGTCTGAGAAATGTAATGGGGTTTGTATCGACCTCATTTCAGAAAATATTTCCTGTAATTCTTACGCAACCTACAGGTTCAAATGAAGACTATACAACTCAAGCTTGAAAACATTCGAAGCATATTTGAGAACCAGCAGGCTGGTTTCAGGAACCTGGTACATAAGCATGTGAGGCCAATCCAGTTTGTGGTACCCACACCTGAAAATTTGGTCACATCTAGAACACCATTTTTTTCATCTAAACAAGGTAAAATGTCTTAACTTTCTCTGTCTCTTTTTCTCTTGCTATTGTTTATATTGTTACTCTTGATGTAAATACTGAGTTTATTCTTCAGTGTGGATAGATGAAAATTTCACTTTAGCATCTTTGGTCATATTTATATTGTGCAAGGCAAGAGTCAGATTGAGGTTATTGTATGTAGTAAAACATAGTAGTAATATAGTACAGTACAAGGAATTGTGAACATCTCAGTACTGAGTACTCCTGCCTTGCAAATCTGTATGAAAATTTTACCAGCATCAAACTCGCATTTTTTTCAGCAGGTGAAGGAAAGTATATGAAGCTAGTACACACATGTGTGCGTGCACACACACACACACACATATTTACTGCTACTCTAGATAAGCAATGATTTGGTCCTTTTTTATTTGTATAAATTTGGGGGTACAAGTACATACAGTTTTATTACATGGATATATTGCATAGTGGTGAAATATGACTTGGTTCTTATAAGCTACCAGTAAGTGAATGGCTTAGATAATAAAATGAATGGCCTTTTCTAAATAAATGCTGTTAAATAGAATAATTTTGTTGGTAATTTACTGTTACAGAGTTCATTTTCTAGTTTTAATCTCCTAGCTTTATCCATGTAAGATCTATTTTCTTTCTAAGTTCTATGGGAATAATAATTATCCTTATAATGTGTTGAACTGCTCTGGATATGGATGGCTCAGGGATTCCCTTGAGCTGCCTTCGGGTCTTCTTAGACGAGAGTAATTTGGTCTTTAGGGCCCTAGGTAAGCGGAATGGGCGAAGATGGGAGTAAATTCGGTCTATCTGATCTAAATAGAATCAGAAGCTTCATTAGTGTAGGAGAACTGCTTTGGAATTCAGAGAAGGCTTGAGCCAAGGATAATGAGCATAAAAATAATAGCTTATATCTAGCATGGGTCAGATTTTCAAAAGGTGATGAAAGCAGGTAACTAGGCTAAGATTATGAAAGTTCCATGTTTAATACTTATGAAATATATAAATATATTTACAAATAAAACTATAAGCAATGTCTTAAATACAATATCAAAGATATATCAAAGATACAGGGAATATTACAACTACTGGAAAAAGAGTAAAGATAACAACATAAAAAGCAATAAGGGGATAAAACCCAATAGCTATGAGAATAAAAATGAAATAGGTTGATATTCTTGAGCAGAAGACAGACCTCGGTTAGATTTCTGGCTCCATGTACTGGCTGTGTGTCCTTGAACAGTTCACTTAGCCTCTTTAGCCTCAGTTTCCTTACCTGGACAATAAGGACGATAATACCTACTGACTCCAACAGGTTATTGTAAAGATAGGGTAAAAAAAATTGAGGACTATAAAAAAATACTTGATAAACTGGACTAGTCCTTTCCTCTGGTTAAAGCTACTTGCTTAATTGTCCTCTAAAATCTCAACTTCTCGTAGAGGTTCTTAAAGTGGTACACCTTGGGTTGAGGAACGGAGTTTTGAGGAGACTGTTACAGATCCATGCAAGTTATTAGTCACTCATTAGCACATTTTGTTTTGTATTGTTTCATTTTGTTTCTGATATTCTTATTTAATGGCGTTACAATTTCCTTCTGCAGTGGGAGTTGGATACTCTTTCTTTCAAGCATGTAAACTTTTTTCAAAAGGTACCCATCTTTATTATATTACTTTTGTCAATACATTTTTCTGAGTTTGTGTACTTGTGAAAAACCAGTTTGGCATCTAAAAACAGCAGCCGTTCATTCTTGCATTCTACCTGCAAGTAACTTTTTCCTGTTTTTCTTAATAACCATCCATTATTCTCTTCGTATTGTGCTTACCTTGGAAAATGACTATATGAAATGTAGATTATGCTTCTAAACTCAATGTCTTTCATAAAGTGACCCCCAAAAAAGAATAAAGAAAAGCAATTGGCAATGCTAAAATGAATCAGGCCTTCTTTTGTTTAAGATGCTTCATGATCCAACTTTTTGTTAGGAGTAGCTTGGATTTGCTTCAGTTTGAGACTGCCTAATGTATTTATGAGGTTGAATGCAGCTTAATAAATAAGTGACATGGATGGATAAATGATTTTATCTATTATGCATCATGCTTTGTAAACTAAATCAAAACATTATTTATGCTACAAACCTTGTTCGTTTTACCTAATTGCTCTGTGAGTAATAGGGATTGTAACAATCCATTCCAAACAATTTCTTAAGACTTTTAATCGCTAAGCCAAATATATAAAATTTGGTCAACTCAAAACATAGGTATTAATATCTCATAAAAATGAGTCAAACTGTTTTTTTGTTCTTTGCTTTTATTTTATTTATTTTATTTTTTTTGCATCAAATATAATTCTGCATCTAGCACAGGGCCTGGCACTTAGCAAGATGTAATAAATATTTGTAGAATTAACATTGAATATAGAGTGTAGTTATTGAGAATGGGAGACATTGACAGCAAGGAATAAAATGTAAAATGTGGCTTGAGCTCCTAAATCTGTATCTTTAGCCTAGATCTTTCTTCTAAGCTTTGGACCTCTGTTTATAATTTGCCTTTTTGAATTTCCCATAGGCAACTCAAACTCAACATACCTCAGATTAACTCTTCTCTCCTGCAATCTTTCTACTCTTCATCTTGGTGAATGGCATTGTGATTTCCCCAATTGCCCAAGCCTGGGACCTTGGTTCCTCCTCACTTATACCTTACCTCTAATGGTCAAAAATTCTATATCCTGTGGATTTGTGCCTACTAAGTATCTCTCTCGAATGAATTCACTTTTTTTTTTCATCCTCACTGCTATCCTTACTGCCACTTTCCTAATCCAAGCTAACATCACGCTGGCCTTGGCAACTGTGACAGTCTTTCTGTCTCTTCCACTTACCCTGCCCACTTTTTCTTCCCTTTCCTAGGTGTCTTTGTGGACATTACACACACTGTTCTCTCTCTGGAACACTATTTCCTTTCCTCTTCCTTTCTCACACGTTAGCTTCTACTCCTCCATCAGATTTCCTATTTCTAAGCCACTTCCTTCAGGTAAGCTTTTCCTCCCCACATCTTCTCCTTCCCTGCACCCCTGTTTGGTTAGGTGTTCATGCTGTGTGATAACAAGTACTCCCAAATTTCTTCTTGGCTTTAGTGGAATTGTCTGTTTTCTGTCTCTCTTGCTAAACTAAGCTCTATAAAGGCAGAAACTGTGTGCAATTTGTCTTTGTATCCCCAAACACAGCCAAACACAGAGCTTAGCATGTGGTGTAGGTGCTCAATCATTTTATATATATTTACATTGTTAAAAAATGAATACATGAATACATCTACCTTGCTTTGAAGAATAAGATGCATTTCTCCTAAGTTGTGCATATATTTATTTTGTATCTCTTAATGCAGTTGCAAAGAATTAATTGGCAAAACTAATAATTGCCTCTTAAGTTACCTTTAGAAATAAGTTTGAATCTCTGTAGAACAGGTTTCTTTAAAGTGGAGCGTATTAGTATTCATTGAGAAATTAATTTTGTATAATTCCCACTAGTTTAATACATATTTATATAAACGATTATATAAACTTGAAGTTTAGATAGAAAATATATTTTAGTAAGTGAAAGTGAAGTATGGCGTCTAGAGAACATAGCAGGCCTTCGTTTTCCTGAGTGTGCTTGTCACTGGCTCCTGCTGAGGAGGGAAGGACAAAAGGTTTGTTCCTTTCGTGGAGAGAGGAGTCTCAGGCAGCCTGTGTGAGTAACAGCCTTTTCAGCAGCCCTGAGAATTAGGATCTAAACAATCTAGTCTTTGGTTGGACCATGCCTTTGGCTTTGTAGGAACATCTGGATTCCTTGCTTAATAATACAGTGGCTCACCCTTTTGAAACTAAACATTAAAAAAATAAAGATGAAAGCTTTGAATTTTGATGGCATGTTTAACATTTTATCATGCTTTGAACATGTTTATATGGTGGTTAGAAACATTCTGAGAGTGGATTATATGAATTTGAATACCACCTCTGCTTCTTGGACAAGATATTAACCTTAGTTCCTTATCTAGAAGATAGGGATAGAAGTTGTTACCTACCTCTTAGGATGATTTTGAGTATTTAAAAAGAAGATACATGCATAGCTCTTAGAACAGTGCTCAATATGTAGAAAGTGCCAAATAAGTGTAGGTGCTCTAATTAGTAGATTAAACTTAGATTTTTTCAAAATTCTTTTTGATTGAGTTAATCAATAAGCTACAATTTCATTAAATGTTTTTGTGTCAGAATGAATATTAAATCTGCAAATAACTGTGAGCACTAACACCTACTTCAATGCTTGGCAAGTAAGTGAATGTTTGATGAATGAGAGAATGGGTGAATACGTAGCAAAACCATGCTCAATAAGAAGATGAAGTCATGTGAGTAAGTCCAACCAAACATTATCTTCTATGGTGTGATTTTAAAATATTAATATAAACATATTGGAATATTAACTCAAATTATTTAATAAATATATACGTATTTTTATTAAAAGTGCTGACTTTAATTCTGGTTTGAAATTCTTCTTTCATATTTCTCTACCAGGGAAGAAGACTTGGAGACAAAATCAGAGCAACTTAAAAGTAAATATCATTAATTAATTCAAAATTGACTTTATTGCTTTAGTTGCATAGTTGGTATGGGCCTTAAACCATATGTTTTATTCGCTAAACAAATATTGTGTCTTTAAAAGACTATTTAACATCATCACTGGCCATCAGAGAAATGCAAATCAAAACCACAATGAGATACCATCTCACACCAGTTAGAATGGCGATCATTAAAAAGTCAGGAAACAACAGGTGCTGGAGAGGATATGGAGAAATAGGAACACTTTTACACTGTTGGTGGGATTGTAAACTAGTTCAACCATTATGGAAAACAGTATGGCGATTCCTCAAGGATCTAGAGCTAGATGTACCATATGACCCAGCCATCCCATTACTGGGTATATACCCAAAGGATTATAAATCATGCTGCTATAAAGACACATGCACACGTATGTTTATTGCGGCACTATTCACAATAGCAAAGACTTGGAATCAACCCAAATGTCCATCAGTGACAGACTGGACTAAGAAAATGTGGCACATATACACCATGGAATACTATGCAGCCATAAAAAAGGATGAGTTTGTGTCCTTTGTAGGGACATGGATGCAGCTGGAAACCATCATTCTTAGCAAACTATCACAAGAACAGAAAACCAAACACCGCATGTTCTCACTCATAGGTGGGAACTGAACAATGAGATCACTTGGACTCGGGAAGGGGAACATCACACACCGGGGCCTATCATGGGGAGGGGGGAGGGGGGAGGGATTGCATTGGGAGTTATACCTGATGTAAATGACGAGTTGATGGGTGCTGACGAGTTGATGGGTGCAGCACAGCAACATGGCACAAGTATACATATGTAAGAAACCTGCACGTTATGCACATGTACCCTAGAACTTAAAGTATAATAATAATAATAATAATAAAAAGAAGAAGAAAAAAAGCTGCTGCTGCATTGTGTTTCACTGTACTACTGTCATATCCCCAGACATGCCAGTTTCTCAGTATGAGCTGTTTCTCAAGTCCTGGCTCAAGGTTAGAATCATTTCTATAGAACATCTTGTATATGTTCCAGCTTCTTTTTACCACTACCCACCATCACCTCAATAATCGTAAATAAGTGTTGCACCTTTTTGCAGAAGAAACTTTCTTTCGTGAGCAATTCCAGTCCTACAAGTATGAAACACACAGGACAGATTCTAATGGACCATGCAGAGGCTGTTAGCTCAGAAAAGATATCCATTCTTTTTTGTTGTTGTTTTTAAATTTTTTTAGAGATGGGGTCTCACTATGTTGCCAAGGCTGGAGTGCAGTGGCTATTCACAGGGGTAACCATAGCTCACTGCTGCCTCTAATTCCTGGGCTCATGCCACCCTTCCACTTCAGACTCCTGAGTAGCTGGGACTACAGGTGTGCGTCACTGCGCCCAATATACTTATTTACTGTTAGATACAAGATTCTTTTCTTCTCAGCTATCCATGATAGTCTGATATTTGTAAAGAAGTAGACTCATCATAGCTACAACATCCCACGTTTTCTTTTCTCTCTCTCTCTCTTTTTCTTTCTTTCTTTTTTTTTTTTTTTTTTTGAGACATAGTCTCACTCTGTTGCCTAGGCTGGACTACAGTGGTGCAATCATAGCTCACTGCAGCCTCAAACTCCTGGGCTCAAGCAATCTTACCACCCCAAGCTCATGAGTATCTTAGACTACAGGCATGGGCCATTATGCCTGGCTAATATTTTTAACACTTTTTTTTGATAGACAGGGTCTTGCTATGTTGCCAAGGCTGATCTTAAACTCCTGGCCTCAGGTGATCCTCCTGCCTTGGTCTCCCAAAGTGTTGGGATTACAGGCATGAGCCACTGCTCCCGGTCCCCAAGACCCCACATATTCTTCGTGTGTTTTTTGTGGTAAATAAAGATGAGAACATATTTTTAAGGGGCAGTATAGCGTAGTGGTACAAATTGTAAACCTAGACTGCCTGGCTTATAATCCCAGTGCCATCACTTACTGGCTTTATAAACTTGGGTAAGTTCTCTGGAACTCAATTTCCATATATAAAATGGGCATAAGAATAGAACACTCTCATCATGGAGTTAAAGACAAAATAATCTAATATTTGTGAAGCACTTTGAACATGCGTGGCATATGATAATGCTCTAAGTTTTAATGTAATTAATAGCAGCCTAGTGAATGGTCTATACTGATATACCAGGCCTGGTTATTATTTGGTACAGCCACAACTTCTGGTTTCAAGAAAGAAACAGCGTGAATGCCAAATTCTGTAGTATTACATGTTATAAAATCTCTCTGAGCCTCAGTTTTCCCATATTTAAAATGAGGAAAAGAATGCCATCACTTGCTAAATGCTGTTTGCATTAAATATAATATGTGTTAAGCACCTAGGACTGTGCATGCCTAATATATAGAAAGTCGTAATACATGTTTGTTTCTTTCATTTGTAATAAGTAAGTCATATTTTGGGGAAATACTTAGCTGATAGATACTGTACTTAATTTGGGGTTCTAGTTGTCACAAAGCAATGTTACATTTACTTGGGGGTCAGGCTTTTGGCAAGCTCAGCTGTCCAATACGGCTGAGATTGGATACCAGGAATACACTTCAAATGCTTCTTAAGAACAAATAATCATCACAAATCTTTTGCAGTTGACTCAGTAGGCCAGTCCAAGTCCTTTAGAGTCTGTAAAATAAGGCAATCACTTAGAATTAGGGAGGCAACTTATAAAAACTAACATGTGGCAGGGAGTAGAGACAGAGATGTACAGGTTACAGTTATTTCAAGAAAGAATAGAGTTCTGCAGGTATCCCTGCAGCACATCGTTAGATTTTATCATGTTCAAGCTTATGATGATGCCATTGAATCATTAGGAAAAGGATCTTCTAGCTTGCCCCAGATCTTAGAAAAAAAAATAAAGAAAAAGGATCAGTTATGTTGTGTGTCTTTGATTAAAGAATTCAAGGATGCATGTAATATTTTCTAGAAAGGTTTCCATCAGAAATCACTATGGTTAAAAAGATGGTTGGTTCTTCAATGAATACACTTTAGTTATCTAGAAAATTAACTTTTTATGAATCAACCTTATTTTCCAAGAATGCCAAATAAATAGAGAGTTAATACATAAAATAAGTTCTAATTAGTGTCTTAAATCTGTTTTCTTAGGCAACTCAAATCACTTTTTACTAGTATGTATCAAAGTTATTTTGAAAAATATCATAGTTTTATTTTTCAATTTATCTTCAGAGTTAGGACCTAGAATAAACTTAATTTGAGCTGGATAGCCTTGAAGAATAATTATACCTACAGAGATGCTAATTTAACTTTTTTTGCTGTATTTCAGATTGAAGTGGTGCATGATTGTCAGGAGAAGAGAAGTTCTGGTCAATCCTCCAGTTTGGACAATGGCAATAGCTTGGATGTCTTAAAGAAGTATCCTTTATTTATTAATATAAACTCACATACATATCTAACTGTGGGAGTCTGGTTCAGTGTTCAAGGCCAATGTAATTAGAAATTTGAGTTCACAGAATGGGGTTTTACTGGGTGTGATGAAAAGAGCACTAGTTTAGGTGTCAGAAGTCCAGGTTTTAGGCCTGGCCAACCTATGGCCTGTTTATGTGATTTGAAGAAAATTAACTAAACTTTTTCAGAATGTTGCTATCCTCTTTTTTTTTTTTTTTTGCCCAGACTGAAATAAAATGGAGGTTTTTGTTTATCATTCTTCAAAAAGTTTTATTATTATTTTTCATCGGCACATAATCATTGTACATATTTATGGAATACAGTGTGAAATTTTGATACATGTGTACAATGTATAATGATCAAATCATGATAATTACCTTATCTATTAATTCTTCAGCTTTATTGATATACAATTGACAAAATTACATATATTTAAAGTGTACAATGTGATGCTTTGATATGTGTATATATTGTGAAATGATTACCATATCAAGTTAGTTAACACATCTATCACCTCACATAGTTACCATTTTTTGTGTGTGGTGAGAACAGTTAAGATCTATTCTCTTAGCAAATTTCGGTATACAAAATGAATAGAATGGTACATCAAAAATTACAAAGGATTATACAGATTTATACAATGTTATTTAATAGATGTTAATAATTGTTTTGTTCACTGTTATAATGGTATATTAATATTCTAGACATAAGAATATTCATCTTTTTAATTTTATATTACAGAGTTGTAATTAGCAAGCATTTTGCAGCAAGTTGTAGGTACACATATGTGTGTATGAGATACATACATATATATACACACACACACGCACACACACACACGTACTATAAAGCTCTCAAATGTTAAATGCTTTAATATCCAAAAAGAAAAAGAAAAAAAAAGTCAAAAGTATAATTTAAAATCAAATAGGTTACTTTATACTGGGGACAAGGGAAATGAGTTTTAAATATGACGTCAATTGGAAATCACATTGAAAAGAAAATATATTTTATTTTCCAGAGACAATAAACAAAATTATTACAGAAATGGGTGGGGCATGGTTATTCATGCCTGCAGTTCCAGCATGTTGGGAGGCCCAGGCGGGCAGATCACTTGAGGTCAGGAGTTTGAGACCCGCCTGACAAACATGGTGAAACCCTGTCTATACCAAAAAATACAAAAATTAGCCAGGTGTGGTGGCAAGTGCCTGTAATCCCAGCTACTAGGGAGGCTGAGGAAGGAGAAACTCTTGAACCCGGGAGGTGGAGGTTGCAGTGAGCTGAGATTACCCCACTGCACTCAAACCTGGGTGACAGAGTGAGATTCCGTCTCAAAAAAAAAAAAGAAAAAATTATATATATTTTTATATATATATATATATATATATGAAATATAACTATGACCTACACTTTGGGAGACATGGTAAAAAAAATCTACTGCCTCCCTTAGAAAATTTCAGAACATTACTGGGAAAAGGGAAAAATAGTGCCTAAAATGCTAATACTTATTTTTTAGGGAAAAAAAGAGTATTAAAATTCATAAACTATGCTACCCCAAAACAATAAAAACCTCAGACATTTAAGAATAGTTATTGTGAGTTTTTAGTAAATTTATTCCTAATCTCAGTGAGTTAGAAATAAAGTTCTTTAAAGCTTATAGTAACCCTTGAGCATATATATATATATGAAAAAAGCAGGATATATATATATATATAAATGAATATAAATATAATGAATAAAAACCACCCATAAGACTATATATATAGTTTTTATTCTAGAAACCATAAAGGTAGTTTCATATTTTGATGCTAAAACAAAAACCATTGATAGTTCCTATGCATTAGCTAGTTTTACCTTCTCATGATGATAATACTTGAAACATTGCAATATAGATCTCAGTAATAAAATAACTGATAAATATGGTCTTTTCATTTTAGCCACGTCCTAAATGAACTGATACAGACTGAGAGAGTTTATGTTCGAGAACTGTATACTGTTTTGTTGGTAAGCTATTCAAATTGTATTTGCCCTCTCTTTTCCCGAATGAACCCTTGCTACATTCATTAGAAGGTGTTTAGGGACAATCTTCTACTTCCATCTCCTTCCCTGGTTGTCATATGGCAGCAGTGGGCATTTCTTTTATTGTTGGATGCAGCATGTTGGCTAAACGTGCACATTCAGGCTCTCCCTCAGTAATGGAAATGATTGATTTAGAGTTTATTACAGAAGAGAAAATGTTCTCTTAAGGATACAGCCGATTGTTACAGTTATTCCCAGGGTGCTATTTAGAAGATTGTGATGTAAAAAACTGAGAATGGGATAAAATAGTCGTTTCACAAAAATGTCATGATACGAATTTGGTCTGAAAAAACCTAAACACATATTGCCAATTTAAGGAGAAGCTGATGACCTGTAATCTATGTTTTTATCTTGGTTTCTATCTTGTTTCCTACACTACAAGCTACTCTGAAGGCCAAAGAGCTATTACTTTATTCTGTCTATTGACTGGAAAACCTTGACTTCCTTTCCTTGTCCTGCCTTCTCAAAAAAAAAAAAAAAAAAAAAAAAAAAAAAAAAAAAAATCCTGGATAACTTTGGGTAGGAGATTTGAATGGAATTAAAATTGAATTAAAATTCAAACAACTTCACCTTCAAATCCCCTAATATTCTGCTGTACCTACACCATTAGTAGCCCAACCAAATGTGCATGTAAATATTTTAAAATGCATGAATGTATTTATTTTGGGTAGGGTTATAGAGCGGAGATGGATAATCCAGAGATGTTTGATCTTATGCCACCTCTCCTGAGAAATAAAAAGGACGTTCTCTTTGGAAACATGGCAGAAATATATGAATTCCATAATGAGTATGTAATTGCTGAATTGAATATTTATTTTTTATGAAACTATTTAAAGTGCTCTCTTGACCAGTTTATTATATTTCACAGAAAATCATGTAATTTTTTTTTTCTCTGAAATTTTCACAGCATTTTCTTGAGCAGCCTGGAAAATTGCGCTTATGCTCCAGAAAGCGTGGGACCTTGTTTCCTGGAAAGGGTGAGTTAAATTATTTTTTTAAATATATAAATAGGCACCACCAAATTGGCAATGCACTTATAAGAACAGATTTGGCGACGAGATAGGTACTTTATGTCTTTATGTTTTTGGAGAAGATACATTCCTCCAGCGAGTATTTCATACCAAACCAAGTTTTGCTGCAGAAATGAAAGCACTGGGACATCCAGAGCATAAAAATGCCCATTCCATTCTGTGGTATCAAATGCTTCAGTGGCTCAGCTCTTGAACACTGACTCCTGGGTAATCCTAGTAATCCAGGGACAATCCTGGCTATGAAGATGTAAGAGTTGGGATCATCATAACAAAACTATCTGGGGCTTGGTTAATTTTTTTGCCTAAAAAACACCTTATTATTTATAATATTTGTCTTATTAAAATACATGTAAAGTTTTAGAATTGGATCCAGTCTGACTTCCAGCCACCAAGGCATCTATCACAGGAACTTCATAGAAACAGAGAGCTGTCAGTTCTTTTCATTCAACAAAAGCATTAGGGAGGCCCATTCCTCTGTGTCCGGAGTATGGTTAATACAATTGACTTTCCAAGTTAGTGATCATACTCTCCTTCATTAGAGTTTTCTGTTAGAATATTTTTCGTGTATGCTTCTCTGCTTATGTAGTTTCTCTTCTTCCTGAAAGATTAGTTTTGTCTTGATTTATGAGTTTATTCAATAGAGGTGATTTTTGAAAGCTTCAAAATAGATATCTTATCCCACAAAGTGTTTATGAAATGAGAAGAAAATAAGGATAAGAAAGAACTGTGTGTCAACCTTGCTCAACATGTTCTAACTTTATTTTTTAATTTTTAAATTTTTTTTTTTTTTTTTTGAGACGGAGTCTTGCTTTGTCACCCAGGCTGGAGTGCAGTGGTGCAATCTCGGCTCACTGCAACCTCTGCCTCTGTCTCTTATACACATCTAGATGTGTATAAGAGACAGGACAGGGTTTCACCATGTTAGCCAGGATGGTCTTGATCTCCTGACCTCGTGATCCACCTGCCTCGGCCTCCCAAAGTGCTGGGATTACAGGTGTGAGCCACCACGCCCGACTAAGATGTTTTAACTTTAAACACATTTAAGTTATGACCAAATTCTTTCCCAACTTCCTCAAGCAATAGCAGTTTATCCTTCCTTTAGACTCTATAGTATGTAATGTCTGTCCTACTCATTGGAGACTTTATATTTATTGTGCTTGTGCACCTTTACATGTATACATGAATTTTCCCCGAAACTTAATGGAAAGCCCTTAGATCCAGAGTCTATATCCTATATATTGTTGTATCTCTCATCAGGTTAGCAGCATTCTTAATAACCAGTTGTGGTTTAATAAATGTTTATTGATGAATTATTTATTTATTCAACAACCATTTACCGGTCACCTACTATGCACCAAGCATTGTGCCAGATAATGTGGATACCAAGCCCAAATCTATTTAGGTATAAAAACAGGGAAATTATTAATTGTGTAGAAGATGACTTGCATTAGATTCAAAATATACAAATGGTCCTGGGAAACTCCAGAAGAGGGGCATCTTACATAGAATGGGGGTATAAACAATGGTTTTATAGAAGAGATAACTCATGAGATAAGTGTTAAATAATGAGTAGAAGGTAGCCCATTCATGAGGGTCAGAGAAAGAGGATTTCAGGGAGAGAGAATTGCTTAGTGCCTAAATGGATTATGCTACAATGATAATGTCCCAATGATGAACCTAGGACTGTAGGCTCTAACTTGGAAGTCATATACAAGTTCATTCACTAGGGAATCAAGAGACTAATAACAGAATATATTTCTTGGCACCCTATTAGTTCATCATTATGCAAAAAAGTAGGTTTCTATAGTTCAGACAGAGAAGGCTCCATCTAAGCCTCAAGCTTGGCAAGTGGAAGTTCTGATATTACTTAGATAATTATGTGTCCTTCCACTAGATGCAATGGGCATGCTGTTCTTGGAACGTAAAGAAGGCTTTTGACCAGCTGCTAGTACAGTAGGCCCTTTAGGCCACATTTCCTAGGATGCTTGGTTACACTCTTGTTTAGCCTTTCTTGATGGCAAAAGTCATATTCACAAATTAGTAATACATTTGAATTTGTTTTTTATCACAGAAGGATGATTTTCAGATGTATGCAAAATATTGTCAGAATAAGCCCAGATCAGAAACAATTTGGAGGAAGTATTCAGAATGTGCGTTTTTCCAGGTATAGTAATTATTCAAGTATTGGATATACTCTTTCTGGAAGATATTGGGATATTTATTAATCATAAATTCATTTTCTACTTTAAGCACATTACATATGCATATACGTATATAGGTTAAAGAGCAAATCCACGCTCCCCCCAACACACACAAACACATTTGTAACGTCCCAGAGGCAAACACTTTCAGCACTTTTAGCTACATCCTTTGGTATTTACCTCCATAGCTCCAAATGACATGCTTATCTTTCTCCTTTCTCCTATGGAAGATGAAGACTTAGCTCTCTTTCACAGCCTCCCACCCAACTACCACATATACAAATATACTTCTTTTCTTTCAAAATCTCCACTATAGTCATATCGTAATTTTGGTTAGATATTCAGTGTTAAATTAAGATTATGTAATTTCTTTGCTCAGATGAATCATGTGGTATAATAGGGTTGCTTTTCCTTCCCTTCTGTTTGTCTTGCGATGGTCTTTTTACTCAGTTTTCTAGATACTTATCATTATTCTACCCCAGCCTCTCCCAGATGTGGGAGTTACAAAAATCTCTTCTTATTACATTTAAACACGTTCTATTTCCTCTGAATTTCATATTCTTAAAGAAATATCTCCTGGGATTTTCTGTCTTGCTTGTCTAGACTCACTAGGCCTGTTGCACAGCTGTCATCTGGGCATCTTGGTGAACATAATTTTTGGAATTCTCCTCACCTGTCGTCTGTTGCATAGGCTCTCCTCCTTCCTAGGTGCCATGTCTTTATCTTTCTTGTTTACCTCCCTTATTTGGTGGAACACATCCTCCAGTAGTTTTCCTGAGAAAGTGTACACAGTACATAGAAGTTTTTGAGAGTGTATGTGTCTGCAAATATCTTTATTCTACCCTAAGACTTCGTTACTAGTTTGGCTGTGTATAGAATTCTAGGTAAGAAATAATTATACTCAGAATTTTGAAGGTATTGCTTAATTGTCTTCTAGCTTCCAGTGTTGCTATTCAGAAATCTGATGCCATTTTAATTTTTGCTCCTTTGCAGGTGACTTAGTTTCTGTCCTCTGAAAGCTTATGAAAACTTATTTTATTTTCAGTGTTCAAATGTTGGCACTGTTTTTTATCCATTATGCTAGTCTTGGGGTGATAAATTTGAATTTGGAAACTCCTGTCCAAATTTACTTGGAGTTTTTCTTTGATTTCCTCCACCCAATTTTCTCCATTTTCTCTTTTTGGAATTTCTGTTGCACAGATATTGGATATCCTGGACTGGTCCTCTAATTATCTTATCTTTTCTATTTTCTATTCTTTGTCTTCTTACTCTAGTTCCTAGTCCTTCTATTGAGGTTTCCATTTCTGCCATTGTGTTTTTAATTTTGAAGAGCCCTCATCCTTTTTCTATTTTTTCAATGTTTCTTTTAATAGAATTATGTGCTGGGCGCGGTGGTTCAAGCCTGTAATCCCAGCACTTTGGGAGGCCGAGACGGGCGGATCACGAGGTCAGGATATCGAGACCATCCTGGCCAACATGGTGAAACCCCGTGTCTACTAAAAAAAATACAAAAAAACTAGCCGGGCGAGGTGGCGGGTGCCTGTAGTCCCAGCTACTTGGGAGGCTGAGGCAGGAGAATGGCGTAAACCCGGGAGGCGGAGCTTGCAGTGAGCTGAGATCCGGCCACTGCGCTCCAGCCTGGGCGACAGAGCGAGACTCTGTCTCAAAAAAAAAAAAAAAAAAGAATTCTGATTTCATATTATGAATTCAGTATCTTCATTCATCTATACGAAGATGATAATTGATTTTTCTTTTAAAAATTGTTTTCTTCTCCCTGCACAGCTTCTGTTGTCTTCATGTTGCTTTTTTTCTTTCTATTTCTCTTTGTTTGGTTCCTATTACCCATCTTTGATGCTCTCCTCAAATGTCTGGTGATACTTGTCTATCCACTTACATTAGGAGTAAAGACTAAAAATCTCATTGGAAGTTTCCAGGGCATGTGTGGGTTTATTGACCATGATCCTCATTGCTGAGTTATTTGTCTCAAGCTATTTGCTTGAAGGGATTCCCCCATACCTGTATCTTTGGAGCATTTCTATTAGGCTGGTCAGAGTCCTTGAATTGCTACCTTGTGTATAATGATCTGGATGCTTGTGTTGTAGTAGCCAAGTTAGGAGAAAAGACTAAGGGTCACTTGTTTGAGATATAACATGGAGAGTGCTTGAATATTTTTCAGTATGGTACTCTGCCCTAAGTTGAACCTTGTATCCTTTAGTCCACAGGCCCTGTGTTTTACTCTTTCTAGATAAACATCCATTTTTCTGCCAAAGGAAGGGAAGAGAAGGCACCCAGCTGTGCAAAGTAGTATGGTTATCTGAGAACCTTATTGCTTTTATTTAGATTTTTCATGCCATTTATTTTCTTTCTGTAACAGCTGTATTGAGATATAATTAAAATGCCATCAGTTCACCCTTTTAAAGTGTACAATTCAGTGGTTTTACTATATTCACAAGGTTGACAACCATCACCACAATCAATTTAATAATGTTTTTGATCACTAGAAAGAAACCAGTACCTTTTAGCAGCTACCTTCCCTTTTTTCCCCAATCTTAGCAGCCCTAGGCAACCACTAATCTACTTGCTGTCTTCAATAGATTTACCTGTTCTGGAGATTTCATATAAATGGAATCATACAATATGTGGTCTTTTGTGTTTGACTTCTTTCTTTCATTTAGCATAATATTTTAGTGGTTCATCCATGCTGTAGCATGTATTAGTTTTTTATTCCTATTTGTGGTTGAATAATATTCCATTATATGGATATATAGCATTTTATTTATCTATTCATTGATTGATGCACATTTGGCTTGTTTCTACCTTTTGATTATTGTGAACAATGCTGCTAAGAATGCTTTTGTACAAGTTTTTTTGTAGACATGTGTTTTCATTCCTCCTGGCTATATACCTGGGAGTAAAAGTGCTGGGTCATATAGTAACTCTACATTTAACTTTTTTGAGAAACTGCTGGACTCTTTTCCAAAGTTACTGCACCATTTTACATTTCTGACAGCAGTGTATGAGGGTATTAATTGCTCCATATCCTCACCAACATTTGTTATTATCTAATTACTTCTTTAAAAGACTTTCAACAAGCATCCTTTCTTGAACCTCAACTTTACCTCCCACTTTCAGAGGTACTTGGTGTCTATAATCCATGAGACTTTGTGGAGGGCAGAGAGGAGATGTTTATAATGTAAATTGAGTTGCTCCTTGGCTTTTTCCTCCACCAACTTGAAATCCACTTTTCTCCAGTGTGCTCAGTTGTTGACCACTTCTAAGTTTGGTTTCCAGTTTCCAAATTTTGCTGAAGTTTTCCCCTTTCTCATCTTCTTCATAACTTTGTGATTTTGCCTAGTAAGATAACTTTTCCATCATTTTAGTTGGGTGTCATGAGTGAGGAGAGTTAAGTGCGTGTATCAAGTTGGTGCAAAAGTTGCTGCAGTTTTTGCCACTGAAAGTAATGACAAAAACCGCAATCACTTTTGCACCAACCTAATAGCAGTCCTCTATCTTTAACTCTTGTTTGAATTAGATTGTATGTTGGATTTTACCCATATTCAGAGGAGAGCCATGGTTCTTATTCAGGCGTATTGTTTCCCCAGTCCCTTCATGTTCTGTACTTTCTCTATGCACATTTCATCCTAAATACCTGCATCTTGCCCTGACTATGGACCCCTACAATGTTCCCAAAACTCAATGTCAGGACCTTTATATTTATAGTGGCAATGGGCCAATTACTGGTTGAAGTATAGCACCAGTTGATGAGGGCTTTATTTGTGATATTAACAATTTTGTTCTCATATCCAGTCTGATTTATATTCAGCACAACCAATTTCTTTTCTGAGCCTTGGCTTATAGAGCTTGGTCTTTTGTGAATTTTCTTGAATATATTAAAGAATGTTTTAATCATGTTAATCAATAGTCATTCCCTGCTTTCACACCTTTTAAGCATTCCACATCAATATGAATTTATATTTGAACACTTTTAAATCTTTGAAATGTTGAAATTGTTTACCTCTCCAATCCTTGAAACAGTGTTTATGGTAGTTTTTCAGATATACTGTGTCTTGTAATTTCTGTACTATAACAGTGATTTTTCCAATAAATTTTCTTTGAGATGTAAGAAACATTGGGGCATTAGGTTTAATCAATGAACACTTGGCATTTTCACAGGGTGCATGTCTTAATTTGATTTTATTGATATTTATCTTTTAATGACAGGAATGTCAAAGAAAGTTAAAACACAGACTTAGACTGGATTCCTATTTACTCAAACCAGTGCAACGAATCACTAAATATCAGTTATTGTTGAAGGTAATTATATGAAGCATTTGTTTGTTTCTTTACTTTTTGAGTCAGATAGGGCAAAGCCATTAAAAAGGAAATAGTTTACTAGAAAGCACTAGAAATAGGTAGGCTCAATGACTGGGAAGGCTGGATTTGGCAGAATTTTGCAGTGTGCTCCATCAATTCACTGTGGCTACAAATGCCATAGACATAGATATCAGGCTGAGAATATCTGGAGTCTTAGCTATTTAATTTTTCATACAAATTGTGTTGATTTCCGCACAATGTTTTACTGAAGAACTTTAAATATTTGTAAGAAGAACTAAACAAACAAATATTTCTTATAGTTTTGAGGCTGTATTTCATAGGGGCCTTCCTAATGAAAAATGCAAATGGCACTCCCCTGGTATAATGCAAAAGGATTACTAGAATCTTGTGTTAAATATAAATACAATACGACTTGTTTTAAAATGAATTTTCATAATGTTCTATGCTATATGCGTTATGAGTGCATCATGGCTAAAACAAATTATTGTATGTAGAGGACAAAAGAATGCTACATGTAATGGCTTTAAAAACTGATCTCTGATGTGTCTTAATAGCTATTATACTTCAATTCCAGAAGCATTAAATGTCCTTTGTTTTATAATATTCAGTCACTATTCTACTTCCTCTATTTTGACAGTTATTGAAAATATTACTGCAGCAAAGGGCATGTAAAAGGAATTACTCCAAAATGTGACATTATATTTGGATTCCAGCTTGAAAGCATGTTAGCCAAAAACTTATTCATTTCAATCAGATATTAATATCTGCCTAATATTAATTCCTGATTTCTAATTACAGGAGCTATTAAAATATAGCAAAGACTGTGAAGGATCTGCTCTGTTAAAGGAGGCACTCGATGCAATGCTGGATTTACTGAAGTCAGTTAATGATTCTATGCATCAGATTGCAATAAATGGCTATATTGTAAGCACATTTTAATAATTGTTGGAATTTTAGAGGGTCAACATCTCAACGTCCCTTTTCCCCTCTTGGAACCAATTGAGAAATAACATATAAGAATCAGATAAATGGAGATCAAAATGTTGATATTACTACTGATAATGCTAAGTGGAGAATTGGCTTCAAATCAGCAGTCAAATGGATTTATGAGATCCCCCTTGTCCATAACGGTCTTCCCCCAATCCCAGACCTCGGAGATCCTGCTTAAGGAATGCTTGGGTCAGCTAAGAAAACGTATTGTTTCATAATTGCTGCTTGCCCCTATAGATAGGAATAGACAGGAAAGAAAAGAATCAAATCTTTAGCACTTGTGTCGCCTTTTAACAGGTTAGCTCCACCCAGTGGGAAAACTTGAAATGGTATATATCATGCACCAATCAGGACTGAAGAAGAGATGGGGAGACTTACCCTGGCTGAAATACCTCCAGATGATATGAAGCCAGAGAAAAGGAAGTTTCTTTTGTCCCCCACCCCCACAGTAATTTTGTACTTATGTGGTGCATGCCATGTTTTAACATACAAAGTTAAGTTTTTAAAAAACATAAATTATTCTTCAGGGTTTTAGTAGCTCAAGCTAAACACTAACATGTTGATGTCAGAGAGCTGAATGTAGCTTTGCTTTCTACTAATGGGTTTTGATTTTCCATTCTAGGGAAACTTAAATGAACTGGGCAAGATGATAATGCAAGGTGGATTCAGTGTTTGGATAGGACACAAGAAAGGTGCTACAAAAATGAAGGATTTGGCTAGATTCAAACCAATGCAGCGACATCTTTTCTTGTATGAAAAAGCCATTGTTTTTTGCAAAAGGCGTGTTGAAAGTGGAGAAGGCTCTGATAGATACCCATCATACAGTTTTAAACACTGTTGGAAAGTAAGACAATTTGTATCGGGTAATGTAGTATTGTTTCGTGTGTGTGTGTGTGTGTGTGTGTGTGTGTGTGTGTGTGTGTCTCCCAGTTTGCACATTTTTTTTTTTGTTTCGAATAGTACATTTTATACTGTAGCTGCACATCTTTGTTGTTTTTTTTTTTAAATCTTAAGTCTTATGTAGAAGTCAGATGAATCATAACTTCTCTGCTTGAAGTGAAGGTGAGGGAATTCATAGCTTTGATTCCTCCCTTTCTTCTCACTGCAATATTAGGTATTCCCCAAGGGGGCCCCCTAGCATCCCGAAGAGCATGGCTTGAGATTATAAGGAGTGTCCCAGCCTCCTCATGAGCACTCTCTTTCCAGTGGCACTGGCTGGAGTTCTTGGTCTTATTAGAAAGGAGCCTTATGCTACAGGAGAGACAGGGAGGAAAGAGTTACCTCCTTTTCCTCAATGCAATTTAAAAATGGATAACTTTTGTATTTAGCATGTCCCCACCTTCCTTTCCATGCTCCTCCTCCATTCCCTAACTCCACCCTTCCTGGGTGTTCAAAGCCACCTATAGCTGAATCCTTTCCATATCTATCCTGTTCCATCTTTCAAAATTACTTTATTCTCTCCTATAAACAAAATCCCCATTTTTTCCCTAATATTAGTTTGTTATTAAAATGAGAACAGTTTTGTTTGGGGAAGTTATTGACAACCCAATGATACTTAACAGCTGGTTTCTCCATTAGAGAAGAGGAACTTCCAATTCACATGATACCCATAATTGACAAATTTGAAGTTTTTTTACATCTAATGAATTTCATCTTTTGAATTTTAAATTCTAAAACCAATATAACATTTGTCACAGAAAATTTCAAAAATAGAGAAAATGATTGTCCTTAATTCACCAACCACTATCACATTAGTCACTTTTCATGAGCATGTTCTTTCATGGTTCTCATCACCAGTATATTTGACAATTGATAAAATTTTCAGCAGCAGTTATAAAGTGGACAGGCAATATGTTTTGAGACAGGCATGAGGTGTTTGTATTAGGAGACTACCTACAAGCAGGCCTTGCTTTTGATTCTTCCCATAGGATCAGCAGCCCCTAGTTGTTTCTAACAAGGTTCCTGCCCAGGGTCAGGTCAAAAAGAAGTAGTTCTTCCTATCATCTATTTTCCCTGCTTCACTCTGAACCCACAGCAGCTTCTTTAAAACTCTTGTTTTCATCCAGTTGCTCCTTTGATTTTAGCAGTCCACCTCTAAGCCCCCAAATCTCAAAGGGCCTTCTAAGTCATTAACAAACATTGATTGAGAACCAAAAACTTGTAATCTATGTCACAGAGGGCTCAAATCTCTTGCTGTCTATATACCTATTCCTTGGGAAGGTACTTTACCTTCATAGGCATATTTGACCCAAATCCATTTGATGTACATTTTATTGTGAGGTGACCTAATTTCTACCTAATACAGTATTTCTATTTCATATTAAGTTTCTATTTTACCCTTAATTTGTTACAATGATGGACATGCCAACAAAAGGTTTCTTGAGTACATTAAAGTAAGGGGGATATTAGGTGATTAAGTCATGAGAACTGAAACTGCAGTAAGTACCATGGAAACAGAGAAGGTGGGATAGATGCAAGAAACATTTCAATAGAAAGTAGACAGATGGGCTTGATGGCTTACTAGCTACAAAAATTAAATAATACCTGACATTGAAGGAAGAAAATCTTTCTGATTCTTCTTTGGTTCCCCAGTAATGCCGAATATCCTTAATAAAAAACATTAGCCAGTGATGCCTACAAGGCTTTAGACCAGGATTCCTGGGAAAATGGTGATACCACTGAAAATTAGGATATTTCTTAGGGTTCACTATGCTCACTTCTGCTTGCCTGCTTATCATGAGATTCCAGCATTAAGCAATTGCTAGCATTCCTAGTCAATGTGTTGTTTAACAATTTGGGTTATTGTTTTCAAAGTCTTACCCTTTTTAGAGAGGATCATAACCTTCTCTCTCACTTTTTTTTAACTTTTATTTTAGATTCAGGGGGTACATATGCAGGTTTGTTACCTGGCTGTATTGCATGATGTTGAGGTTTGGGGTACAAATATCCCATCACCCAGGTACTGAGCATTGTCCCCAAGAGTTAGTTTTCCAACCCTTGTCCCTCCCCCTCCATCCCTCCTCTGGTAGTCCCCAGTGTCTGTTGTTGCCTTTGTCTATGTCTCTCACTTTAAATGAACTCTTGTTTTGACTGCACCATACAAACCTGGAACCCCATGGCCTGACCGTGTACTTTCTAATGAGTTATATGTTATATTTTAAGTTGGCCACTTATATACAAGGAAAGGCCCTATCTAAAGTCAAAGTTGACCAGATGGGGAGATTCGAGTCCTTCAGATTCCTTAGTTCATGTGTTTATTATCATTGATTTTAAAAAATTTAACAAACCTGCACATAGTCCTTACTATGTGCAATACATAATGGTTAGATTTCCAGGGCAACTCAGAAAAGTTCACTTAATCGATAATGATGTACTAGATGTTTGCAATAAAAAATAACAAAAAAAATTGCAATTTAAATAGGGGAAGGAGTAGAAAGCAAACTCATACTTTAAAAAGCTCATTATAGAATCTAAGCATTTACTCCATGCTATTTAGTCCTTATATCAACCCTATGACATAGGTGTTCTTTCCATTTTATAGTTGAGGAAACTGAAGTTTAGAAAAGTTAAGCAACTTGCACTGAGACACATAGCTAGCTAGTGAATGGTAGAGATGTATTACAATCCAGACCTCTCTAACTTCAAAGCCTGTGTGCCTTCCAGCTTATCATGTTATTAAGACAAAACCATGTAATGAAACAAAATTAATTTTTAAAAATATTGAATATGAGATTACTATTCATCTTAAATTGTGGTATTTGAGCGGAAGCAGGTTAGTTGGAATGGTGGAGTGAGAATATAAAGATAGTTTGGGACACTGTGAAAATAACTTCTTACTTACATTCAGGGTGGATGTCACGGGTTCTTTCATTAATATGTTAAGTTACATTTCTAAGCATAAGTACTTTTCTTCTCCTTGGTATGGCAATCTCCCTGGCACTACCTTTAATGCTTATCAGCTCTAACTGGGGCCATTTGGGGAGCTCATAACTAGAACAGAGAGTGAGATACTCCTTTAGATAATTACGTATGAACTGAAAGAAAAGAGGAAGGCAGAAAGGACTAAAAGAATGTTTGTGCAAAGGAATGAGATTGCCCAAAATGCAATTAGTCAAGCTGTTAGCAGAAAACGATGAAAGAAAATGGAAGAGTTTATGACTTGCACGATCACGTTGAGGAAAAGAAAAAACTGTGGTAAGGAAGAGATATTGTGTACAGAAGTTTCACTGGGTACAAAAAGACAACAATGTCCCATGACATATTATTTGTTTTTTTTTAGAAAGGCCAAGAGATTGGTGGAAAATAGAGAGATCCTTGTGTACCTGGCTGGTTCTCTCCTGTCCCATAAATTAAATGTTTGTAACTTGTAAGGCTTCTATCAAAATAAATTATAATTTGTAAGATTAAATGATCTGTCAAATGATTATTCTGAATAACCATTTAAATTAATTTTCAGTGGCTTTTCTTTATTGATGTTTAATTACTTCTGTGTTTGACCCAATAATTTGTTTTAATAGTGTACTATTAATTTATAACATAATTAGATCTTAGATGGGCTACTTGGATGTTCAGATTTATAACATTTGTGTCAACCACTGAAATGAAGCATGCAATCTGAACTATAAAGTGCATAGTTCAATGAAAACATTTAAATACTCTCGTCTATTATTGTAATTATCATTTCATATTCATTTAATATAACATGTATTTTTCTGCCCAAGAGAAATTCTGTTTCATTTAGAATATGATAGGGTAGATTTAATGTAATTTCATATTCAAAATAAAATGCTCATGAAAATTTTGACTTATTTATTATAGATGGATGAAGTTGGATTCACTGAATATGTAAAAGGTGATAACCGCAAGTTTGAAATCTGGTATGGTGAAAAGGAAGAAGTTTATATTGTCCAGGTTGGTCATTTTAAAATTCTTCTAGAAACCAAAACCTGCATTGAAATACAAAAGCCCGAATTTATAAACAAAAATAATTTTGGTCACATTTCAAAATTTCCACTCCTTTCATGTAGGTCACTTAAATATTATTTGAATATTCTTTGTGATGTATTTAAATGTTTTCTAGTAGCTACATTGAGATATGCCTGTGGTGTTCTCTAGGGCTTCAAGTTTTCACAACTACATAGGAGACTTATCAACTAGAGCTGACAGCTTGGCAGGTACTTCTCTGTCCCCATCTAGTTTCCAAGTTATGGAATTGTAATGTTTCTGAGTTCCTCTTGTGCTAAGCATTCTAGGGGTACCTGATTATGAGACATGAGAATGTGACAGTTCAGACTTGCTTTCTACTTCTAAAGAACATGGTTAAAGCCCTCGCCAGTTGTATAGGGTCCAATGTGTTTCAGGGAAGGGAAGAGGAATCAGAACATTTCAAGAGGATGTTGTCATTGCAATAAATATTTGTATCATGACTTGTCAATGTGCTGTTATCTGTTAAAAATGCTCAGTGTGTTTTGTTTGTTGTAATTCTTTACTAGTTGACTACAATCTATGAAAATATGTTTTCTTGGTTTGTTTAAGATATAATATTTGGTATCATTTAACAAATATCTTGTAAGTAATGGGAGGATATTTAAGGAGCCTTTCATGTTACCGTCAGTCACCAAGGTTATTCTGCAATAGATGGCCTTTTCAGAAATAATAGAACTTGTTTTATTTTACTAAAATTAAACATCAAAGCATTATATTTTAAAAATAATCCTCCTGTAAAGACAAAATAAGTGAAATTATATTTCACATTTTCATCCAAGCATTATTATACCATAATTTAAGGGCAATTTCAAAATGGATTTTTTTTGAGACAGTGTCTCACCCTGTTGCTCAGGCTGGAGTGCAGTGGTGTGATCTCAGCTCACTTCAACCTCTGCCTCCCAGGCTCAACCGATTCTCCCACCTTGCCCTCCCAAGTAGCTGGGACTACAGGCACGTGCCAGCACACCTGGCTAATTATTATTATTTTTTGTACAGATGGGGTTTCCCTATGTTGCCCAGGCTGGTCTCAAACTCCTGGGCTCAAGAGATCTGCCCACCTTGGCCTCCCAAAGTCCTGAGATTACAGCAAAAATGGTTCTGATTGTATTATCTCATCTAATCTGATAGTGAATTATTTGCTTCATAAAAATTTTAACAATCAGATGGTTAAGATTTGAGTATGGTGTTATAGGGAGTCGATAATATTTTATGTACACAATTACATTTGTTTTATTATAGTACATCCTTTTTGAAAGGAAATGTGTACCACCTCCCTTTTTTTTTTTTTAATCTTCAGGCTCCTAATGTAGATGTGAAGATGACATGGCTAAAAGAAATAAGAAATATTTTGTTGAAGCAGCAGGAACTTTTGACAGGTAAATTCAAGCATGCATTCTTCAGAACACGAGGTATAGTAACAGCTTATTGACTCAGATTTTTAAATTATTTTTCCCAAGAATGGGGCTGATATTTACTTTACACTATTACAATGAGAAGATTTGTTAATTTAATTAGTAGGAGATCGAGATTCAGAGGGTTGTTTAAACTATTTTGAAGATGAACTTTACACTAGAAAATGAACCTTTGTGCTTAAGAAGCAGTTGAGAAGCAACACAGTGAACTGATTGTGGTAATTCCCAGTCCTTTCCATGAGATGATTCTGCTTAGTATCTCGAGTAATCATTGCTCAATAATGTTGGAATGGGAGCCAGTTCTACTTCTAAAGTTGAACTTCTTGAATAAAAATATTATATGATTCAGACCTTTCCAGATTCAAACTTGAGACCGGCCTTCCCTCTGATTATTTCAAGTCTGTGAAGGTTAAGTCTAATGGCAAGGATGCGTGTGTGTGTGTGTGTGTGTGTGTGTGTGTGTGTGTGTGTGAAAGTAATTGGCCTTCAAGGAAGTAAGAAGTATGACTTCTGAATGATAATACGCTTTGTTTTATTTCTCAGTTAAAAAAAGAAAGCAACAAGATCAATTAACAGAACAGGATAAGATTCAGATTTCTCTTCAGCAGAATGATGAGTAAGTGATTATTCTTTAAGAAATATCACTCCTGCAATCTTTTGTATTCTGTATGTAACATGAAACAATGTAATTAAAGTATCTCAGACAAGAACCATCCACCAATTTAGCAATAACTCATCAAATTCCATAAACACATCATTTTCTCAGGTCCGGCCTTATATTGGAGGCTGATAGTTCTTAATAGTTATCCCTTGGGTTGATTTTTAAACATGATTGAAAATGCTTTATTTTTAATATATCATTGGAAGAATTACATGTAGGCTGACAGGAAAGGAGGCTGCGCTCATAAGCCTTTTTTTTTCCAAAGTATTTTTGGTCACCTTTGATCTGATTGGAAAAAGAGAGTTGTAAGAATATGGGAACAGAGCAAATGAAGGACTGGTTCACAGTTTTACAGTCTCTTGATGGAGACCTCTTGCTGGTGATTTGGCCTCTCTCTACATAGACAGAAGGTATGGATCCTGGGAGGGAACTGAGCCTGGACACAACCAGGAGTCATTAAGGAAGCTGGCAGTCTTATGTAACAGCACACTGGTATGGGTTTAGAGATGGAGTCATCGTATTCTGACTCTAGAAATTCCAAAAGGTGGAGTTTTCACTGAACGTTTGCATCTATGCAGAAAGAATTCTCTCATTGATTCTGAAGGCCTGGCACAGAGATTCACCATGCAGCATCTGCATGCTCTGGGGATCATTGAATGACTTATTAGAAATACTATTTTTTCCTTCACTGCATGTCATCTTTCCGAGGTAGCTAAGATCAGATGAAACATGTGATGGTTCACGTGGAGATTTAGGAGAACCATTTAAAAGTTACAGAGAAAGTCTTTATCTTTCAGAGTTCAAAAAACTCAATCTTTTTTTGTACGTTATAGGAGTAACATCTTTAGGTTTTATGCAGTGATTGACTTAATAGTAGCTGGTACATACTCAACAATATGAATCAGTTGAAGGTTTCGTTTTCATTTATATACAACTTACCTGATTCATCAATGTTATAAGTCCACAGAGCAATGGGGATTGTATACAATACACCTACTTTGGGTCTAGAAGGGAGCAGTTTTTCTCCTTACATAATGGAGAACCTGCCGGCTTGGATCCGAGATGTAAGCTTTTGTATATTATAACCTATTGTCACGCAGATTTAAATAGGGAGTATTGGCTGTTTGGATGGATTCTCAGCATGTTCTTAACACTTGATATCAGTGGAAGAAATACCACTTTAAATTTCTTTTTACTTTTAGACTGTACAAAAGCTTACTTAGTTTTATACATCACTATTCCAGAAAGCAACAGGGAGCTTTTATAAGTACTGAGGAAACTGAATCGGAACACACCAGCACTGTGGTGGAGGTCTGTGAGGCAATTGCGTCAGTTCAGGCAGAAGCAAATACAGGTATGTGTCATGGTCATCCTAAGACAAGATTCATGGGTGTGCAAATTTTTACCTTTCATTGTTAATTTGGAAATCTACCCACTTGATATTTTTGTATAAACAAAATACAGTTAACCCATTTTTATAAGACTCTCATGTCTTGCATATGCAAGACACTCTGATGGGCACTAGAGAGTATTGGTTGTCAAAGTGTGGTCCCTGGGCCAGTAGCATCAGCATCACCTGAAAACTTTTACAGAAGACAAATTCTCTTGCTCTATTCAGACCTTCTGGATCAGAAACTCTGGGAGCAAGGCCTAGCCACTTGAGTTTTAACAGGCGCTCTCTCTGTGATTCTGATGCGTGTTCAAGTTTGGGAACCCCTGCTATAAAGGATAATAGTGATGAATAAAACATATATACTGGCTTCAAGGAATGCGCATTTCACTTACCCTTGGTTTAATGAATAGAGAAGAGTCATTAACAGCTGGAATATTTATTCTTCCTCTGTGAATGGTTTTATTTGAAGTGATTTTGAATACTTTATTTAATTCAACAAATATTGACATAACACGATCTGCATTCCAGGAGTTATACAAAGTGCTAGGCATATAGTCTAATTAGGATACACTCAGCTGCCATACTCATGAAGCTAGGAGAATAGAAAGATAGTTAAGCAATTAAAAGTAAATTTGGTGAGTGTTACAGCAGAGAAGTACAAAGTGCTGTAGAAGCATACATGAGGATCACCTAAGCAACTCTAGGATCAATAGCATAGACTTCTTTGGAGAAATGCCTAACAGTGTGCCTGATACTCAACACTTTATTATGATGATCCTTAATATGGAAGATTTCTCTACTGGTTGAGGAGAAAAAGGTGATGATAGTGTTGTTGAGTTTCCAGTTATCCAATTAAAGGTCACTTCCCTCAGGTCATCTATGTTGTGGCCCCCAAAGAAGTAAGGAGAGACCAGAGTACTAATACCTTCATTTGGCAGGTGAGGAAACCAAGTTAGAAAAAAGTGACAATGACTTTTCCAAGATTGCATGAATAGTTTAATGTGGCCAGGATGAGCTCTGTTAATTTGCTGCTTACATTAGATTGATTAATCCATTTTTTAAAATTCAACTTTTTAAAGCATTATAGCTAGTTTTATTTCTCACCTTGTGGTAAATTAGCACCATCAAGTAACTGCCACATTCCACACTTTTCTTATAGTTTGGACTGAGGCGTCACAATCTGCAGAAATCTCTGAAGAACCTGAGGAATGGTCAAGCAACTATTTCTACCCTACTTATGATGAAAATGAAGAAGAAAATAGGCCCCTCATGGTTAGTAATAATATATTAAATTAAAATTATTGAGGCAGTTTTACTAATGAAACATAGGTGGAGCACATAGGGGCAATCTTTTGTCAGCATCCTTGAGGCCATTAGGAGTGTGCCATTGCCAAAATAGTTGAAATAAATCTTATTATGAACATCAGGAAGCACTTCTCTCTTTGAGTAGAACCTGTTTGACCTATACATAGAACTTCTACTGAAGTTGATGAAATAGTCAATCTTTCCAAATCTCTATACATTGCCCAGTTTTATCTTTAGTAGAGCTTCACCACTGTGTTTTCCATCCAGACATGTGAAATAAAATCAGAGAACAAAGGAACTTCAAATATACTTTAAAAACCAGTTTGGATTCCAGATTAGAAAATAAATGAAGTTAGCATTATACGTTAAAAACTATTTAATAACATCTTGGGATATATTTTAGTGTGTTCTCAAAAATGTACAAATGATATAAAATCTCAGCATATTAGAACAAGGGAGCACCCTGTAAAATTAAAGGAGGTTGCTTTAGGGTCAAAGTGTTTATAGAAGGAATAGTTTGCAAGTTGGTAGGATACTAGTGGGTTATTAAAGAGGAGGTAGGACTGTTTGGGGGTAAATCCCTACTTTTCTAAAGTCACCAGCTTGGAGGGTAGGAGTGATGCTTGGAGGTAGAGTGCTCCTTGGTGCCCTTCAGAGGAAACAATTACATTTGGCAGTTCCACTGTTAGTGTAAGAGGGTAAACCTCGTCTCTACTAAAAATACAAAATTAGGCGGCTGTGGTGGCGCATGCCTGTAATCCCAGCTATTCAGGAGACTGAGCCAGGAGAATCACTTGAACCCAGGAGGCGCAGGTTGCAGTGAGCTGAGATCGCGCCATTGCACTCCAGCCTGGGCAAAAAGAGTGAAACTCTGTCTCAAAAAAAAAAAAAAAAAAAAAAAAAAGAGGGTAATGGCATGGATAATCACAAAGCTGTACAGCATTGACTCTGAAATGCGGTCTTTAAAAAAGTAGATATTGTTTCTCCTAATAATACGATGACCATAATACATATTTGTCTGATAGTTTACAGTTTGCCAAATGATTTCTCAATTAATATTCATAGTATTAGTATGAAAAAGAGCAGGCTTTATTACCTTCAATTTACAGAGGAGGAAACTGAGGCTTAGAGCTGAGAAGGTATTTGTCCAGAGTTAATTGTCTATACCTGCAGTTCTCAAACTTTTTAATGAAGGAAGCCTTTACATCCTTAAAACTTGAGAACCCCAAAGAAATGAAAAAGGCAAATAGTGTCTTAATGTATGTTGACCTTGCAGACCCCTTGAAAGGGTCTCAGGAACCCACAACAGTCTGTCTCCCACACTTTGGGAGTCTCAGGCTTAGACTAATAATAAAAAGAAGTTTAATTTCTTTCATTAACATTGGCAGAGTATGGAATGTATAGAAGTAGTTTTTAAATGCGAGCAAAAAGTCAGAGGAAACCGGTTTGTGTTTAACCGTTTGCTGTAGATGATCTATGAAGGCATTGTAAAGAACTCAGCTTTCAGCATTTTTTTTCTAGCTATGGTATCATAAGATAAAGTAAATACGCAAAATTGAAGAATGCTTTAATCACAGAGGATGGGAATGTAGAAAAACCTATTAGTTTCTCTCTCTTTGTCCAATAATTCCTAAGGAAAACATACAAAAGCGCAACACAATGTATTCCATATACCCTTCTTCCCTGCCAAAAAAAGAAGCTGGAATGGCCTGCTCTTTTGGCCTCACTTGATCAAGTTGTAAACTGAGCAATAATGGGTGCTGCTTCCCTTGCAGAGACCCATGTCGGAAATGGCTCTCCTATATTGATGAAGCTACTATGTCAAATGGCAAGTAGCTCTCTCCTGCCTGCTTCTCAGCTCATTTGGAAAAATACTGCGCAAAAGACATTCAGCTCAAATGATGCAGATGTTGTTTTCAGGTTAATGGACGCACCAAGAAACCACAGCACATACTTCTTTTCTTTCATTTAATAAGGCTTTTAATTATGGTACGCTGTCTTTTAAAAATCATGTATCTAATGTGTCAGATATTGTGCTTGAAAGATTCTCATCTCAGAATACTTTTGGACTTGAAAATTATTTCTTCTCTACTTTGTAACCAAATGCAATCGGTGTGCCTTGGATTATTTAGTTTATTAATGAATTAAGTTAAAATTACGGCTGCAAAATGGGTAAGGTCAAGTAAAGCACAACATTATGATTTAATATGCTTTTGTTGAAACCACAGCTTTTGTGCCCATTATTTTAACCTGTGTAAAACAATGCAAAGCCCAGAAATTCTTTTTGGGGCATGAGTGAATTTTGTTCAGGGCTACTGTCTGTATGTGCCCAGATAAAATTTTCATGAGAGTAGTTTACAAAAGCCCTATTTAAAAATTATTATTTTCACACTTGTTTTTTTCTGGATTTCTGCTTATAATTAACGTAACTTAAATTAGTTGTGCTCTGCTATTTTCCCTATATTTCATGTTGTAATTCTTTTTTTTCAAATAAAAATTGATTCTTCAGATTAAATAAACTTGTTCTGCCTTTTTTTGTCCCCCATCACATACTGCTCCATGTCCATCTGTTCCTGCAAAGCTGCTGCAGCTACCACATTTACCAGTGAAGTAAAGAGTAAATTCTTCATGTCGCAGAGCAGGCAGTTATGCAAGTGGTTGTGCAATCAAGTTTGTACCATAATTTTTAAAAACAACTTTACAGTCTCCAGGCAAATATAGAGCCTAGCAGACTGCAGGAAGAGAGGCTCAGAAGACGTCCTGATTAGACATGGAGATGTCATTCAGCTTCTCCATGGGGATGCTGAGGGTCAATGGTAGGTGTGTTTGCAAAGCCTGTGATGATCTCCAGCTGGGGCACATAGATAGCTAATCAAATGTTCTGCTTTATCTGTATCTTTGTTATACAGTCTCTAAAAGCAGAAATATCACAGCAATGGCTTTCATTTTCATTGCTTCAGCACTGCCTATAAAGCTCACTGAAAGGAACATTAACCTTTGGTGAGTGAAAAATGCTTTGAAAGAATGACATGCTATGAGTCTGCATGTTCTTTTGTAGTTTACCTTTGGCTCAGATGTTTTAGTTGATATGTCTGGGCTTTGTAATGGCTACAGATCACATTCCATGTGGTCATTTAAGTCATTCATTAACCACATATTTAATGAATGCCTACTGTGTGCCAGAGACCACACTTTACTACTTTACAACATGGCTACACTTCTGTTTATCAGTTCAAATATTGACTTTTTAGTCTTATCATTCTACCCTTATGTCTTTGACTTTACATAGTACTGATTGTAAAGATGGTTCTGCCAAATATACTGTTTAGGTAGGAGAGAACCCAAAGCAGGAAGAAAATATTGTTTGGATTGAATGAAACTTCCATAATTCTTTTGGAAATTTTAAGTGTAACAGTTCTGTCTTCATTGGCTCAATAACTTGAACTGAAATGCTACATTGACTGTATACTCTAACCCTATAGGTGGAAGAGGGTACACACAGAGTTAAAAGTTAATGATGGCTCATTAAAGTAATAAGTTTTTCTAATAACCAAAGTCCTTTGTAGGTTGCTTAAAGGACTCAAGCACAGGGTCATGAAGGTTTTTGAACACATGCAATAGCTTTGTGAAAGTTTGAGCTGCAATGTAATGTATTTGTTTTAATTCACTTAATATTACCATTGTTGGCTACTAATTCATTTATTATTTAGGTTGGTGAAAAATCTAAACAGAAGAAAAGAAGGTCTGATTCTTGGAAACAGTTTACATCTTTTAATTGGTGACCGTAGGTTTCGGAATGCCAAAGTTGCAGGTATAATATGAATGAACTGTATACAATTTGAAGACTGAAAATGTTAAAGCTTCACCAAAGATGACATTGGCATAGAGTAATGACCTCTCTGCAGTTAGAAATAAAGCAGCAAACACATTATGTTAGCTAGGATTTATTTTTTTTTCTTTAATAGTTTTAAATTTATGAATGAAAAATTTAAAGGCACATTAGACTTTTCCCTATAAGGCTGCTAGTCTTGAAAGAGATTTAAGATACTATGGTGTTTTGTAAGATACTCTTCAGAATTAAATACTGAGGATATGCTTTTAAGGTACCTGCCTTACTGTCCAAGAATGCTTTACTAGTGTGTGGCTCTACACTGTCCTCAGAGCATGTTATTTCTTTGTGGTAGGTCTCTGCTACACACACACAAACACACATATACAAACACACTTGTGTCTATACCCTAGACTTATGTGTGAAGGTAGTATGAAGCATTGGGAGCTAATCTGATGTTCATTTCTATTAACTTAACCCTTAGTATGTAACATTTCTGTATATAAACCCGTTTTCTTGTAGACTTTTCCTCTAAGTGACACTTAGCTGTCTGTTAAAAGGTAGCACAGAAAAGGAAAATCAATTAATTGTTAAATAAGATGGTTCTTACATGGACATAATTCCTCCGAAGTCCTAGTTTTGGTCGTTTGTTTGTTTGAATTCCAGGTAATTGTACACTGTTTAAACACACTAGGTGTAACTTATTTGGTTCCAAATTTTATTTATAACATACAATGAAATCTAAGGATAATGAAGCTTAATAGAAATGCTGGGTCACATGGGAACCGCTCAAATGGAGTCACTTCCCATTTGTTCGTTTGAGAACTCTAATCTGGGTCACCTTTCAAAGGCTTTTTGCACTAATTGTTAAATTATTTAGATAATTATTGAACTACTTAACTAGTAATCCAAAATCTAGTATACTGACAACCTGAACTATTTGACATTTATTAAAAATTTACACCCAACAACTGCAGAATGTATCATCATTTTCAAGTATACGTGGAACCTTCACCAAGATAGGCTACCTTCTGTGTCATAAAACAAGTCTTCATAAATTTCAAAAGATTGGAATCATACAGTCAGGATGTAATCTTAGAAATCAGTAAATCCAAAGTATTTTGATATTAAAGAATACACATCTATACAATACATGGGGCAAAGAAGAAAGCACAAGGGAAATTTGAGCTATTTCAAATTGGATGAAAGTAAAAACTCGAAATATCAAAAAATTTGTGGATGCAGCTAAAGAGGGAGGCAAATGTATGGCTTTAAATACCTGTATTAGACACTTGAAAATCAATGTAATTCATCATATTAACATAATGAGGAAGAAAATTATATAATCATTTCAATAGATACAAGAAAACCATCGATAGAACTTCATACTCATTTATGACAAAAACTATCAGCAGACAAGGAATAAAGGGAGTTTCTTCAATGTGATAAAGCACACTTACAAAAACCCACAGCATCATACTTAATGGTGAAATATTGGAAGCTTTCTCCCTAAGACTGGAAACAAGCCAAGGATATTCACTGACCACTTTTATTTAACATTATACTGGAAGTCCTAGTCAGTTCCATAACACGAGGAAAATATTAAAGAACTAAAAGATTAAAAAAGAAGATGTACCGTCATGATTAGCAGATCATGTATATGTACAAAACTGTAAGGAATTTACATTCAAGTCCCTACTAGAACTAGTAAGTGAATTTTACAAGGCCACAATGTGCAGTCTTTACGAAAATAAATTATAATTCTATATCCTAGCAACAAAGAATTTAAAAATAAAATTTCAAAAGAACATTTATATTAGCAACATAAGATATAGGATAAATGGAAATAAATCTAATAACAGATCACAAGGCTTCTACACTGAAAACTACAGATCATTGCTGAGATATATTTAAGATGACCTAATAAAAGGAGAGCTATACCATGTGCATGATTTGGGAATGTCAATTTTGTTAAGAAACCCATTATCCCCAAATTGTCCTATAGATTAAATGCAATCAAAATCAAAATCTCAGCCACTCCTTTTGAAAATTTAAAAGACAAATTTATTCTAAAAAATATGTTAAAAGGCAAAGGATCTAGTACAGAAGAACCTTAAAAATTGGGAGGACTTAAGTAGCTGATTTCGATACCCCTTATACACCACAGTAATCAATACAATATGGCATTAGTGTAAGTATAGAAAGATAATGATTTCATAAATAGTCCCACATATACATGATCATTTTAAATCAAGGGGTCAAGTCATTTAAATGGGGAAAGGAAGGTTGTTTTCACAAATGATGTTTGGCAACTGGGTATCCATAGGGAAAAAGAAGTGAACCTCCATCTCTATATCTCACTTCATACACAAAAATTAATTTGAGTTGGATCACAGATCTAAACATTAAAGCTAAAATAATAAATCTCCTAAAAACAAACAGGATGATGTTGTCATGACTTTGAATGGTTAACAATTTCTTATACAAGACAAAAAGCTATGAGGATGCAAAGGCTAAGAATGATACAATGGACTTTGGGGACTTGGGAGGAAGTGTGGGCGGAGAGCGAGGGATAAAAGACTACAAATAGGGTGCAGTGTATACTGCTCGGGTGATAGATGCACCAAAATCTCACAAATCACCACTAAAGGATTTACTCATGTAACCAAATACCACCTGTAACCCAATAACCTATGGAAAAAAAAAAAAGACAAAAAGCAGTAGCCATAAAAGACGAGTATCAGATAAATACAAAGAAACATTACACATGCTGAATTGAGCAGGTTACAACTTAAAAAATATATACATTTTAGAAAAGGATAAAATCTAAGACAGTAACATTTTGAACACTTTCAAAAGCCAAATAGTTCTAATTAGTCACATTTTCCCCAGAATTAACCGATCGCATTGAAGAGTTGTTAAGTTTGAAAATAAATATAGCCAGCTTTCTGCCAACTATTTCATGCTTATTTAAATGGTTAATGAAGAGAGAGAGAGAGAGAGAGGCAAAGACACAGAAAGAGACAACAGAAATAAGAAACACGGGTCACTTAATATATGTGCTCAAATAACTGTTTGAATCAAGACATATAAATCAGTGTTTTAAATAAATTGTTCTTTATGAAGCAATTTAAAAAACCCAATAAAGCCATAAAATAAAACTGTAATGTATATACTAGAAAAAAGTTCCTTCTTGTGCTCAGGTCTCCAAGATTCAAAAGTGAAAACATAAAATGTACTGATCTAACTTCCATATAAACATTCGTACTCAAAATTAAGAAGACTCAGAGTATATTTTCCATCACTTTTATCATCATCATTTTAAGTATAGAGCCAGATCTCCTCACATTTAATTCAGGACAAAGTTAATTACATTAATTTTTAGCTAATTGTAATGCAGGACATATAAAATTGTATATTTGATTAGTTTTAATTTGAAATTATTCTATTACTGTTAACTAATCCCAGTAGATTTAGGGCATATTAGCACCCTTTGAAAAGTGTATGGAAAAACAACACTTTCAGTCTACTTTGGGGTCTGTGCTTATTTTTCCGGCAGTGAAGGGCTTACCTATACATTTATCAATGTAATACATTTTATTTGGGGGGGAAACTCACATTATTCCTTTCTAGCCACTTTATTTCTACTGTGAGTGCACGTTTTCAATATTCTTCTTTTTTTGCACTGCTATTGGGAGAGTTGAAATATAATGTATTGTTATATCATCAGCATTTTAAGCATTTATTATTGTGTGGTATGATACTAGATAAAAGGAAAAGGTCCCATTGATCTGTGTTCTCTAGAAGCCCCTGACTTAAGATATTATTAAAATAGATTACTTTCAAATAACATGCATTTATGACTTATGTTGAAATGACAAATTAATACTTCACAGTAGATTTTGGTTGAATGCTACAGTATCAAGTGGTCTTGATTGAGATCTATCCTCTCATTATATTGCACAGGGCGAAATAGTATTTTGTGGCTTATAAAAATATATTGTGATGTGTGTCCATCAGTGGATTAGGAAATTATAACTGAGTATGCAACTGTCAACAGCATTAGGTTTTAAAAATATGTTAGAGAGTTTCATTTATATTCTGGCAAACAGAATGTAAACATCTCTCTGATATTATGCATTTAACATGTTTCCTATTATCTTCATGCATATGGCATAATTAGTACAATATTTATAAAAATTCATTGTAGAAGAAGAGAATCTTAATTATTTTATTTTGCTTTCAGTGAAGCTATCTCTTTTATAAAATAGATTCCTTTAATAATTATGAAACTGAATAACTTTCATATTAAAATTAATAACCAGAAGACATCACCTTGAGTTTATGATGGACCTTGTGAATCCTCACACTTAGCATTAGAAGTTACGGCACAGATAATGTTTTGGCTTTAAAATTCATTTGAGTGTTAACATCATTCTTAATTATTTTGGAGCTGCTGCTCCGAGTAATACAAGGAGACCGAGTTCCCCTTGAATTCAAGGAGATTGAATAGACATTCTAAAAATAATATTTTCTTTGAGGGTGTGAACTATATTATATTTCCTAAAAGTGTTACAGATAAACAGCACCGTAGTCAGGTTATCCTACACTGCCCATGACATTTACAGGAATTTTCCCAGCATTGAGGTGAACTTCGTCATTTGCAGTTTCTCAGCCTTGCAAGAAACATCTTCGCATTTTCCATTACCCCCACGCAAAACTGCGGTGCTATTTTGTTGCCAATCAAAGTTTTTTACAGCATCTGTTTAGATTTCACCTGAAAATCTGAAATCAATTCTTTTGAACTTTTACAGATAAAAAGTTTTACTTGTATTTTTTGGGTAACTTTTCAGTAGCAAAACTTCAAAGAGAGAAGAGAGAGAATCAGAGATTTTAAACTCCTGTGTTAATTGATAGTTTATTATTTAATTTTGTGCTATCTCTGTGATTATAATACCCCAAAGAGATATGTTCTGAAGGATCTCTTTTGCATGTTGACTGACCTTTAGGGTTGTCAGAGCTATCTTATAGTTTTAAGATGATCCAAAGCTAAACATCCTGTAGTTTTGACATGTTAAACTTTACATTTTATGCATTGAAGTTTAGGTACAAATCACAGCTTTAAGTTAAATATTGTTATCTGTACCGCAGATGTTTCTTAATAAAAATCTGCTTTTCGATGTCTTTAGTTATTTTTCAATTTTCTAGAAAAATTTATTCTAGAAAAGATTTTCTGAAGTTGTATTTCTTCTTAGTTTTTTTTTAAAAGTACATATATAGATTTCTCTTTTTTAAATATATAAATGCTGTGATCACTTCTTTTGAAGCAAATGGCCAGTCGTTGCGTGCAATATTAAATTTATGTTTGGAGTATTTTATATTATGGACTTCTGAAACAATGGTTTGAAATTTCTGCTTTTTGAATCATGAGTTGTGAGTTGGACTTTCAAGTGGAATATTAGGTGCATGTTTTTCTGTGATTGGTTAATAAAAACAATAAACATAATAGCTATATAATGTATAATTTGTCTTTCAAATAGGTTTATGTATTGTATCAAGATAATAGATTTTGCTAGTGGTATCATCTGATGGAACAATCTGGATGGCAAACCAATTGTATTTTATCTAAAGGTACTTGTAAATTATAAATCTTCTAATGTCTAGTTGCTGGAATTCCTGATGGTAGATTTATAAGTTACTCATTAAAGTGTCCATATGCTTGACATTTCACTTAACGCTTCTGCAACAACAACAGATTGAAATCAAAATACATTTACTTTGTGTGCTAACACTGTGATTAGAAGACAGAATTAGGGAAATGAAATTCTTGAATAGCGATGTCCCTCTGCACAAAGTGTTTTAATTTCATGGTAGTAAACTAGAGATTTTAATCATTTAAAACAATGCTGGGTTCTGTTATGGTAATTTAATATTTAAATCACTGTACATGAATGCTATATTTGTATATGTTTACAAATGTAACTGTACTGTCTTAATTTTATTGGGCTATAAATGTGTATTACTCTAAAATATAGCAGCAATTTCCCTTTAAGTTTTTCTTCAAAAACTTAATCACATTGTAAATGTACTTACAATGTAAATGCACTTGTATATATTCCACATTAAGAATATTCAACCTTAAATTCATTCTTATACTTTTTTCAGTTTAGTATAACATCAATTATACATTAAAAATAACTTTCCTCTCATTTATCAGTGATACTCTCCTAAAGGCACCATAAGTATTTTTAGATTAATGTTTACCTTCAGCCTTGCTTCCTGAGTCTCTCTTTGAGAGAGGAGAGAAAGAGAGAGATCTGACCAGAGACGGAGTAAAATGTTTTGCTCAAAAAGTTGCTTTACTCAAATCTATAAGATAGCAATAAAAGCAGTTTCAAAGGTTAGATAGCCATGTTTATGAGTGCATGCTTCCATACCCTGAGAAAGTCTGCTTCCATATACTGAAGCTCAAGGAATCCTGGAAAGCACCTAGATACCTGCAGTTGTTTTCTGTTCTATAACTTTCTTCTGCAAAGGACTCTTTAGTTGGAATTGCCAGAGCTAATGATCTCTTTCACAACCCATTTGGGAGCTAGAACATGTGCCTTAATATGGAGTGGGGAGAGAAGCCTATAACCTTGGTTTGACTCAATCTTTCATTAAAATAAAACAACACTGAGATGGTTTTAGATGTCTTAATAGGCATCCCATCACAGGATAACTACCTCTTTTGCCTTTAAATTTGTTTTGAGGTCTTTTGAGAAAACACTTGTATTAGGCCGTTCTTGCATTGCTCTAAAGAAATACCTGAGACTGGGTAATTTACAAGAAATGAGGTTTAGTTGGCTCACGGTTCTGCAGGCTGTACAGGAAGCACAGTGGCAGATGCTTCTGCGGAGGTCTCTGGAAGCTTGCAATCATGGCAGAGGGCCAAGTGGGAGCTTGCACATCACACAGCAAAAGGAGGAGCAGGAGAGCAATGGGGGATGTGCCTCACACTTTTAAATGACCAGATCTTGTGAGAACTCACCCACTATCATGAGGACACTACCAAAAGGATGGTGCTAAACCATTCACAAGAAATTCGTCCCCATGATCCAATCACCTCCCACCAGGCCCCACCTCCAACACTGGGAATTACATTTCAACATGAGATTTGGGCAGAGACACCATCCAAATTATATCAGCACTATCAGTGAAGTAGTTAATCAACTTAAATTCATCTCCAAAGAACTCCCCGAAAAATAAAATATGTATTCAAGTTTTATTCCTGTGTTATTTGAGGAGTAAAATGCTATTGGTGATATTTCCAAAATTACACATGAGTCTCACAGTATAAAATACATGGTTGTTCATTGTGGAAGACAGTGTGGTGATTCCTCGAGGATCTAGTACCAGAAATACATTTGACCCAGCAATCCCATTCCTGGGTATATACCCAAAGGATTATAAATCATTCTACCATAAAGACACATGCACACGTATGTCTATTGCAGCACTATTCACAATAGCAAAGCCTTGGAACCAACCCAAATGCCCATCAATGATAGTCTGGATAAAGAAAATGTGGCACATATACACCACGGAATACTATGCAACCATAAAAAAGGATGAGTTTTTGTCCTTTGCAGGTACATGAATGAAGCTGGAAACCATCATTCTCAGCAAACTAACACAGGAACAGAAAACCAAACACTGCATGTTCTCACTCATGAGTGGGAGTTGAACAATGAGAACACATGGACACAGGGAGGGGAACATCACACGCCAGGGCCTTTCAGGGGGTGGGGGATTAAGGGAGGGAGAGCATCAGGAGAAATACCTAATGTAGATGACATGTTGATGGGTGCAGCAAACCACCATGGCACATGTATACCTATGTAACCAACCTGCATGTTCTGCCCATGTATCCCAGAACTGAAAGTACAATAATAATAATAAAAAAATCTAAAAAAAAAATACATGGTTGTTACAAAAGCCATCCTGACATCTAAGTGATTACATTCTCTTAGGAGAAAAATGTCATAATACATTGTGGAAAGTGTAGGAGAGCAGAAGAAATACTTAACTTGGAGAGAAATTAGGTCAGTGATTTTGTTTTGGGTTTAGTCAGAAATCAACCTGGTTTTACTCAACAGACTCTCACTGAGGAAAATGCTTATTATTTAGTAAATATTAGAACACAGGAGCCTTCTTCCTTCAGGGCAGCAGACTCTACGGAGTTCAACGAGTCAAATCTCAGGCAATAAAATATCAAAACAAGTCATGTTTATTACATTTCAGTACACTTCCTCACATTGATTTCGACTGGTCAGTTTGCAAGCGGTTTTATGGGAAAAAATGGGAAGAAACCAGTGTGATGGACAAAAACTAAACTCTTTATGCTGTTCAAAAGGCATTTAGTAAAAGTGATAACCAGATTTTTAGAAAATTACTTTTTACTTCAAAATGCATTTTTAAAAATGTCATGACATAGTTAAGTATTAAATTGTCCTTTGCATTTGGTGAGGGCTTAGTTGCCACTCTATATTGATCACTTCATTTTTGCATGTATGAATAAACACATTAAATTCTGAGCAGGTATTTTCAGCATGTGTCCATCAAATAGGACTCATAATGTGTATTGAGAACAGCCAATGAAGTTGAACTTTGTGAAGATTAAGTTTCTTAAGCTAAATGAAACTTTCCTGAAACCCACCCAAAACAAAATGTAAATCATTTCAAAGATAAATTTCATCTAAAAATTTGTAAGACTCACTAACTTGATTATTTCCAAAATAAACGACAAACACAACCTTTCTGGAGAACAAATGAAAAAATTATGGCCCGGTGTGGTGGCTCACACCCGTAATCGCAGCACTTTGAGAGGTCAAGGCAGGAGGATTGCTTTAGCTTGTGAGTTCAGGACCAGCCCTGGCAACATAGTGAGACCCCCAGCTCTTAAAAAAAAAAAAAAATTAGCCAGGCATGGTAGCACATGCCTGTAGTCTCAGTTACTCGGGAGGCTGAGGCAGAGGATTGCTTGGACCTAGGAGATCGAGGCTGCAGTGAACTATGATCATGCCACTGCACTCCAGCCTGGGTGACAGAGTGAGGCCCTGTTTCAAAAAAAAAAAGTAAATTTAAAAAATTATAATGAAGCAGAAATGGAGAAGAGAAAGTCAGAAAAATTTAAAGCATGAGAAGGACTTGGGCTGAGTTATCTTAGTTGACAGTTTTATAGCACAGTTTGATAGTGAAAGCACCCTTTTACATGGGAAGTTATAAGAAACCAAATGATAACATGTTAAGTAATTAACTGAGCCACAACTTTACAACCATAATAAAAATGACTTAAAAGAGAAATATCATAATGGACATTTTGGAATCTCATATTAGAGGCTAAAATAATTTCTTTCCTGACCCCAAAAAGCACATAGGACTGTAGTCATACATTTAAAAATAGTTTCAAATTACCTGGATTCAATGCAAAAGTAGGCATTCTATGTATGAATATTATTAGCTTAAAAATCTGCCCATATTTCTAAAAATACCAAGTGTTGGGAAGGACACGAAGCAAGAACTTGCACATGTTACTACTGGGTGCATACACTGTTAACACTTTAGTGAGCTATTTGCTAATACCAAGTACAGTTAAAGTGAATGCTCTATGGCTTAGCATTTTTACTCCTAAGGATGTACCCCACACGAAGGCTCACACATGTGCCAGAATGTTTATAGCAGCAATGTTTAGAAGAGTAAAAATTTGGAGACAACATGAATTACCGTGAACAGAAGGTTACATAACTAGTTTATTGAATATCATACAATCAAATTGATATAGAAACTAAAATAAATGACCCAGAGCTACCCATATCATCATAAATGAATCCCACAGGAAAAAATTGCAGGATAGAGACAATATGATAGCATTTCTATAACACTTTAAAATATGCAAAACAAAATATATATTTTAATGGATAGTTCAGGGTTAAAGTATATGAACATGCTGGATAATGATGAACACCAAATTAAGAAAGATAACTACCTCTGGAGAGAGAGAGAGAGAGAGAGAGAGAGAGAGAGAGAGAAAAAAGATGAGAAATGGATGGGTGTTGGTACTTGGGAATTCAAGATATTATTCTTAACACATTTTTAAATGTCAAAATCATTTTACACTGTGTAACATTCTGCTCACTTTAGTTCAGTACTGGAAAAGTGGAATAAAATGTCGTGACCCCTGATTGAAATGTAGTGAAACTGCATCAAACTTAGCTTCCATACAACCCTGTGGGATTTTTTTTTTTTCTTTAGTTTTCTTACATACTTACCAAAAATAGCAGTCAAGAACTCTTTTCCACAGTTTTTATAAGTATCTTACAAATTACCATGAACTGACATACTGGCACAGCAGAAAAATATCATAAAATAAACCTTGGTGGATTACAATGTGTGAATGTGTTGTAGGAGAAATATTTGCACTTAAGAAATGTTACATTTTATTTTACAACATAAAGTATCTGTTACCATCTGTGAACATCTTTAAAGGTCTGGTTTTCTCAATATTTCTACTTCACGAACGTTTTGCTTCCTTAAACAACCTTTATATTTTAATTTACAACGTGAATTTGATGCTCAGTCATAGCAATAATTGAGTAGCTGAACTGCAAAAATGACGAGTTGTTAGTCACACAATTATGTTGTGTCCAGTTGTATGTTGGCAAATGGTAAGCAACTGGGTCTCCTTAAAAGACGCACCAAAACTCTCTTTGTGCCATTTGTTGATTTCTATGGTGTAAAGACTCCTACCGTGGCAGATTTCAAGCTACCAAGGTGAGGACACAGAACTGGAAGTTGGGAAGTGATGTGCAAAATTGGTGTTAAAAAAAATGGCTGGCGCAGTGGCTCACGCCTGTAATCTCAGCACTTTGGGAGGCCGAGGCAGGCAGATCACCTGAGGTCAGGACTTTGAGACCAGCCTGGCCAATATGGTAAAACACTGTGTCTACTAAAAATACAAAAATTAGCTGGATGTGGTGGTGTGCGCCTGTAATCCCAGCTACTCAGGAGTCTGAGGCAGGAGAATCGCTTGAACCTGGGCCGTGGAGATTGCAGTGAGCCGAGATCAGGCCACTGGACTCAAGCCTGGGCAACAGTGTGAGACTCAAAAAAAAAAGGCGCGGGGGCGGGGGGAAGCCACTGGACACCCAACTTAGACCGCGGAAGGCCTTTAAGTTCCTACATGAGCAAACTGTAGCCCAATGTAAACAGTAAAAGGAGACTAGAGACTTTAGCAATCAGAAATAGCCAACTCACCTCTAACTAGGGTCTTTCCACTCTAACCAATCAAATATATTTGTCTTCCTTCTCTGTCGGCCCATAAAAACGCACTGCTCAGGCTGCTGCAGCAGAGCCCTCTGAAGCTCCCCTGATTCTGACTGCTACACCATTCATGAATCATTCTTTGCTCAAATAAACTCTGTTGAAATTTTTTTCTTTCTTTTCCTTTTTTAGTTTTAATTTTTGTGGGTAAATAGTAGGTGTATATTTATGGAATATATGAGATATTTTGGTACAAGCATGCAATGCGTAATAATCACATCATGGAAGATGGGGTCTCCATCACCTTAAGCATTTATGCTTTGCCTTACAAACAATCCAGTGATACTCTTTTAGTTATCACAAATGTACAATTAAATTATTATTGACTATAGTCAGCCTGTTGTGCTATCAAACACTAGGTCTTATTCTTTCTTTCTATTTTTTTTTTTATTCATTGGCCATCCTCACTTACCCTCCAACCCCCCACTACCCTTCCCAGTCTCTGGTAACTATCCTTCTAGTCTCTATGTCCATGAGTTCAGTTGTTTTGATCTTTAGATCTCACACATAAGTTAGAACATGTGATGTTTATCTTTCTGTGCCTCATTTATTTCACTTAATATAATGACCTCCAGTTGAATTTATTTTGTCTAAAGTTTATCTTTTAACATTGGTTTTTGAGAGTTAGTTCGTATATGCCAGTTCCAGCATATCGTTCATTGCACTTTAGGAAATAGATACAGAGCTAGGTACGTAGAAAGTGTTCAGTAAAATTCTTTATTAGAGTGTACTAAGACTTCTGAATTATTAGGTCATGTGCACCTGTCCTTTTAGCATATTTGTTACTTAAATCTAGATTTTCTAAACCAAGAAAGTGGAAATTCTAATCTTAAGCTTGTTCATCTAGGACTAGAAACAGAGTGTATGGAAGAGAACATGGACATCTAAAATATGGGAGGCATATTGAGAGAAATGAAATCCCTGTGGCCAAGAACAACAGTTTTGTTCAGATAGTAAACTTTATCACAAGGTTATTTGATTGGGTAATAGCTATAGGGAGAAAGATATTGAAATGAAAGCTAAGAGCTAAATCTATAAAAATAAGGTACAAAAACAAAATAGCTACCTAAATGAGCACAGAAAACACAGACAAGAGGGGTAGCTTATGGAGATGACAAACACAAAACAGGAGATTAAAAAGGCCAGGGTTATAACCATAGTTTCCTAGGCAAATCTTTTTTACATTTCCTAGAAATTAATGATAACACCTCCTTATAGCCTAGGAAGAAAGAGAATGCAGGAGGCCTTTTATTTTTTGTATTTTCCTGTCTCCCTTCCT
>NW_012107230.1:662967-709830 GCF_000951045.1 Mandrillus leucophaeus
TGTAGGTTGCCTGTTCACTCTGATGGTAGTTTCTTTTGCTGTGCAGAAGCTCTTTAGTTTAATTAGATCCCATTTGTCAATTTTGGCTTTTGTAGCCTCGCTGCCACCTTGCAGTTAGATCTCAGACTGCTGTGCTAGCAATGAGTGAGGCTCTGTGGGCGTGGGACCCTCTGGGCCAGGTGTGGGATATAATATCCTGGTGTGCCCTTTGCTAAGACCGTTGGTAAAGCGCAATACTAGGGTGCGAGTTACCCGATTTTCCAGGTGTTGTGTGTCTCAATTTCCTTTGGCTAGGAAAAGGAATTCCCTTCCCCCTTGCACTTCCCAGGTGAGGCGATGCCTTGCCCTGCTTCAGCTCTCGCTGGTTGGGCTGCACCCGCGGACCAGCGCCAACTGTCCGACACCACCCAGTGAGATGAACCCGGTACCTCAGTTGAAAACGCAGAAATCACCCGTCTTCCGTGTCACTCATGCTGGGAGCTGGAGGCTGGAGCTCTTCCTCTTCGGCCATCTTCTAGATAAGCCAAGATAAATGTCTTATTCCTACGTTAGATGACGGGGAGTTTTGCACAGAGTTGTGGTTAGCAATGGCTTTTTTCCTTCCTTTTCATTCATACATTGCTACATTCTTAATTCAGCATCTTACATTTAGAGCTGGGTTTGAATCTTATGAAAATGCATACGTATTTTTGTAATACAGTCCAAGAGGAAAATAGGCTTTTATACATAGATATTCACGAAAGCACGTAATGTGTAAATCATGGGAACTCTTTATTTTTATGAGGTCAGCACTTAGGCCTCTTTGTGGTTATTGATCTAGAGAAGCTAGATACTCTAGCATTTCTAAAGGTTTAAGAGTGATGGTATCAGGGAGATTTACTATGGTGGTAAATTTTTATAAATTAGGATCTTATTTAACATTACAATGAAGCAACTGAAAGAAAGTCTTTGGAATCATTTCCTTCCTTCCTTCCTTCCTTCCTTCCTTCCTTCCTTCCTTCCTTCCTTCCTTCCTTCTCTCTTTCTCCCTTTCTCTCTTTCTCACTGTCACCCAGATGTGAGTGCAGTGGCATGATCTTGGCTCACTGCAACCTCTGCCTCCCGGGTTCAAGTGATTCTTGTGCCTCAGCCTCCTGAGTAGCTGGGATTACAAGCGTGCACCACCACGCCTGGCTGATTTTTGTATTTTTAGTAAAGATGGGTTTCACCATGTTCGCCAGGCTAATCTTGAACTCCTGACCTCAAGTGATCTGCCCGCCTCGGCCTCCCAGTGTTGGGATTACAGGTGTGAGCCATCATGCCTGGCCTGGAATATTCCTGTTTCTATTTCCAGCTTTCTCTTAACCAAGGGAATAGAAGGATAGCTCTCCTATGACCTGGCCAGGAGTTGGAAATAATTCTGTGAAGGCATGGAGAAAATGTCTCTGCCTTCTACCAGAAGTCTTTGTCTCTTTGTCTACATATGCAAGAAAAGATCTGTCTGCTCTTCTTCCCTTTTGATACCTATATCAGAAGTCAAGATTAACTCAGAAATCTCAAGGCAGTCCATAGCCCCAAAGTCAGGATGAAAAAGATTTGCCTCAAAACTACTATAGGAAAAAATGAGTAAAGTGATTTGTGGGCCTGGATTGATTGAAAAGAGCAGGGATCCCACAGTCCTTTGCCTGCTGTGATTCTTTCAATAGTTTCCATAGTTTACAGAACATGTTGATTTTTATGGCTTTAACCCTGAGATTTTTTAGATGGCATAAGCCTCAGATTCAAAAAGAGCTCTGATTCCTGATTGCTTTACTCAGACAGGCCTTTCAGCAGCTGTAATCTGGGTCCCAATCATCCGCAGGTGCAATGCATTGTTAGAATCTCACCTTCGGTGGGCCTTTGAAGCCTGCCTTCAACCCTCAAACAACAGCTTCTGGAGTAACCTGCTACCTCCACGTGCACACGTCTTCCCCAGCACAGTTGCAGTGAATAAAGTCGAATTGTTGCTGGAATGACTGTCTGCCAGATGACACTGTTGAATGTGCTATAGTAGTCAAATGTCACATCTGGAAGGCCCAGTGCTCACAGCTGGGCTAAACGCCAGACACCAGCACCACACATTCATTCTACATGTATTTACTGGGTGCCTGCTATGAGCCAGGGGTTGAAGCTCCAGTTTGTTATCTGACTGCCACTCTGCTTTCCAAGCTACCTATTGGTTTCCTTGATTTTGTCACCTTTTGGTCAATTAGAGAATTGATAGTAAGAATTCCAGGCAGTTTTCAGTCCCAGGGTTGTTGAGAGGATTACCACCAATGCAGAATGCCCCAGCTGCCCTAAAAATATAGACAGTAGAGTTAATGCACCCCAGTTGAAAGCATTATTGTTTCAAAGTGCAGGGTGGGAGACTTGAGCTCTAGTCCTGGCTGTCATTGTGTTATCTTGGGCCTGGCCTTATGTTGGCCTCAATCTCCTCATCTGCTAAATGAGTGGAGTGGATTAGACAGTGTTTAAGGGCCCTTGCAGCTCTGACATTCTTGGATTAGACTGTAAGCATTTGGAATGTGTTTAGCAATTCTAATTAGGCAATTTTGTAAACTAGTCTGTTTTGGTTCAGTTAAGTAAGGAAGAACACCTTTTCTTTTTTCCTTGGCGGAGAAAATTGGACAGTACTTCATTCCTGTCACTATAAAACAACTAAATATTCAAAAGAACTAAAAACAATCATACTTAAACAGAAAGTTAAAATGACTGCACTATCTTAGCACACTTTCCTTCACTTGGTAAGAGTTCTATTTTAATCTGTCACTTCCAATATAATGGCAGCATGTTTTAGTCTATGTAGGCAAATTAGCTACAGTGATTTTGAAAGCACTTATGATTCTTATATGGCAATTGCAAATGCCCTAGGTAGAATCCAGTCAGGGCTGTCTCCGAGGACATTGGCTCTTAGTGAGCTTAAAGGCCCCACATGTTTAGTGGTGGCAATATGCCACAGGTGGCTCATGATGAATTCAATCATTTTTGAGCCCATGACCAAAAGAACTGTAGCTTAGAGATTTATGGGTCCAGGAGCTCCTTTCTCTACCGCAGAGAAGACCAATCACAGGAGTCCTGAGGCTAGTTTCCCACTAGTGCCTTTGTAAGGGGTGGTCTCTATGGAAACAAGGCCAGAGCATCTTACTTTTACCAATTTTGAAGTGCTGAGGCTACAGACCTATGGTCATTCAAATTTGAAGCAACATGTTTAATGCATGAATTAGCATCATCCTTAAATCTGAGGCAGACAATTATAGTGTCTCTTCTCTCTTCCCCTCCTTTAGTCAACAAAAGCAGAACCAATTTCCTTTCATTTGTTCATAAAATCTAAACTCCAGGCATTATTCTTATTTAAGTATGGCCTTCTTTCATGATACTCAATACAAGACTAATTGCTACTCTGGGATAAACATGAATTCGAATTCAGCTAACAATTATTGAGCAACTACTGTCTAGTAGTGTAACAGGCACTCACAAAGCAATGTATATACATTATACATTATTATAACTATATATATAAAATCTGAATTGCAATTTAATGAACACTGTTGGTATTTGGCACACAACAATTACTCCTTGAATATTTGTTGAATGAAGACATAAAAATAAAAACATAAAATCACAGACTAACAAAACTGCAAGGGATTTTGGAGAGCATCCTGTCAAACTCTTCCATTATACAAGTGGAGAAATCAAATTTCCAAATGGAGAGTGATTTATTGAAGGCCATACTCACAGCTAGTTAGACCCAATTCTGTCTCAGGTGGATTCAGACCACTTTCCTCTCTGGAACACAGCTCACACTGCCTTATATGAAAGCTGGATAACAGAGCATCAAATCTCTGCTGTGTTATATTGCATTTGAAAACATTTTTCAGAGTGTTTTGTTGAATGTAGTATTTGGGATACCTCTCCATGAATGATTTAACAAGAAACGCCTCAAGAAATGTATTTATGTATTTAATTAATTATTTTATTTCTGAGACAGAATCTCACTCTGTCACCCAGGATGGAGTGTACTGGTGCGATCTCGGCTCACTGCAACCTCCCCCACCCCCCGCTCCCCAGGCTCCAGTGATTCTCTTGCCTTGGCCTCCCCAGTAGCTGGAATTACAGGCACAAATTACCATGCCCAGCTAATTGTTCTATTTTTAGTAGATACAGGGTTTCACCGTGTTGGCCAGGCTGGCCTGAAACTCCTGACCTCAGGTGATCCACCCACCTTGGCCTTCCAAAGTGCTGGGATTATAGGCATGAGCCACTGGACCAAGCCAAGAAATTAAAAAATATGTTTATTTATACTCATATGCAAAGACAAAAATATATTGACTAAAAGAACTAAAGGAATTAGCAAGAGTGAGGCCTGGCTGGGGATGAGGGGGGGCAAGAGAAGGCAGCAGCTTGGCGGGGTCGAAGTGATTTTGTCAGTAGTCCTATGCATCATCAAATACAGGGTGGCTGAATCACATCAATGGGATTCACAAAAAGCCAAGGTATGAACCAGAACACCAGTTTATTAATTCACGAAGGGAAACATACGTCTGTCGGTCAGCAACTCTCTAGAAAATTCAAGATAGAAGGATTAACTATAATCAAAATGTTCCACGGTGAACATGAAACCAGAAAAGGACAACTTAGTTGGCTGATTGGAATGACTTATGTCTTTGAGCCTGCTGCACCCTTCTCCACTTCAGGGGCATGCCAGTTAAAGGAGACGTGTTACTTATGTCCTCTGGTCTAGGCAACTTCAACTTCTTTCTTGACTCTGAACACTGCTGAAGACACGCTGTTGAATTCTTCCTCAAAGTCTCTACTAGTTGTAGACTGCAAATGAGCTGTTCTCTTCTTTCTGTTAGCATTATTATTATTAATTTTTAGAAAGAGTACAATATATCTGCGTCAATGCCAGCTTTTTTTCCATAACCATACAAGCTCTTAGAATGACTTATTGCTTCCATTATATGTGTGTGTGTGTGTGTGTGTGTGTGTGTGTGTGTGTGTATATATATATATAATAACTCTCTGAAAGAAACTTTTCCCCCAAAATTTTCAGGCACGTTGCTTCATCCCTATGTTCTGAAAAGCAAGTCTCCACTATGAAAGCAAGTCTGGGTTTGATAGACATGTATAACTGCGTACAGAAGTATAACAGAATGATGCTCCCCATCTCTCCTTTAATGACTGTGGAGGGTAAAAGGGAGAGAGGGAGTAAGAAAGATAAAAACTGCTTTGGGGATTGGGATTTGGAAAAGGTAAAAGATTCAGGAATAGGATAGAGGAAAAGGAGTAGTGTATTTGATGAGTTTTAGCCTCTCAGCTACTCCTGTGTTCTTTCTTCATGAGTGTGGTACTGGTCTTGTGATAGAGTAGACCAAAGATCCTGTACTGTATACAGAACTAATAAACATTGATGTTTTGGTTGGAGAAGCAAAGAAGATCGGGAAGATGGAATGCTGCTAAGGAGGGAAAATCAGATGAGTTAGTTGCCATAGTGGAGAACCATAGTATCTGAGGGACAGAGTGGAGAATTTCACTTCACAATTTTGTCAAGGGCTGGGCCCTTAGAAATGGCTATAATTTCCTAGCACATTATATTCCTCTAGTGATTCCATTTTCTAATCAATTTGCTCAGGTAAAACATGAAATTTTCCCTGTAAAGAGAAAAAGCAATAATCATAGAATGTATATATTCAAATATAATGAGATGGGAAAGTGATTAGTGAGAGGCCCTGTTAATTTTCAGTGCCAATCAATTAACCTTGGAAATCCATCTTTCATTAAGTGAGCTTTGTTTTTTCCTTAATCCAGTTGACATACCGGGATACCTTGGTATATATTCCATATTTGCCTTTCATTGCACACTCTTCACCCCAGCTAATAATTCCAGTTAAGAAACTGGTCCCTTCCACTTCAGTAACATGGGGTCCCCCACTATCTCCTTGACATGAATCTCTACCTCCTTCATGGAAGCCAGCACAGAACATGTTGTTATAGATGGTGAACTTTGTAGATCGAAGACATGTGGCTCGGTCAACAAGTGGAACTCTAAGGTACTGAAGAACTGAAGCTGATCTTCCTTTGTTGAAGACTCTTCCCCAGCCACTCACATAGCCAGATCCAAATTTGAGGAAGATGTTCGTGTATTCCTTGTCAGCAATGCAAATAGGTGTAACATAGCTGTTTAGCACTAAGGGTTCATCCAGTTCCAGAAGGGCAATGTCATGGTTGTACTTATTAATAGTTGCATTGTAGTTGTGATGAGGAATAATTCGAATCACATTTCGCTTTTGCTCTGTATGTTCTGTCTCCTCAATGTTATGTTCACCTATTAAAAATAAATTTCATTTTAAGTCACAAACAGTATTTCACATACACAGATTTTCTAAGGGTCTACTCGGGATCACTGACCTAATTGGCAATATCAGAGATCTCATTCTTCTATTGTGATAATTTTGGTTAAATGTAATGAGAACCAATGCATATTTTTCAGACCAAAAAGCCATTCAGGACTATCATAGAGATGGTTCTGTTCACTCATGCTGTTATAAGCTTTTCATTGATGATAATGAAACCACTAGTCATGAATTATCCTAGATTTTCCAAATTTCAAGTATTCTGACCCCTTTTTTGAGCACAAATTCATTTGGCCATTAATTCAAATGTCTGTTTTCTAAGAACCTGCTACAGGTTGTGCCAAGCACCAGAGACAAAAGGATCAGTGACATGATACTGGTTTTTGGGAAGACTTTCTGGTAGGGAAATGACTACATCAATAACTAATTGTACCTCACTGAAAGGAGTGATAATATGGGTACATCAAAAGAACTATGGAGGGTTGGAGGATGGTGCAACTTGGGTTCTGAAATTATGACCCTTCTGCCTTTAGCCCAATTTATTCAGCAACAATTTTATTAGACCTTAGTAAAATATGGTGTACAAATCATATTAAAGAGCTAGTGGTGCTGCAGACTATTATTCTTTATTTACCTGCGACAACTGTAATTTTAGCATCAGTTTCAACACAGTGGGCAGCAGTTACAACCCATTTTTCATTAACGATAGAGCCTCCACAGAATGCATCAACTTTACCATTCAAAACGACCTGTGAAAACAAAATTAAGACTCTTACTGCATAATATATTTGATCTAGAAAAAAATAAATATGCGTGCTGGTTACAGGAATAGGCAAAATATTGGCTTCTAGGTGCTGGCAGAAATGGAGTTTCTGGAAATGTGAGCTTTGCAGATGAATTAGTGTTTCCGGTGTATAAACAAAAAAGCCATTTATGTAACTGCATTGAAAGCAACACACAGAGACAAGGAAGCTTAAGCTGAGGCAGATCTGAGAAATGGCTTCTTTTGGTGATTTGAGGTTCTTGGATATTTTTCCCCATAAGTCAGTTTCTCTGATGGCAAAATTTGCTTCATGGGGATACAGCAGGTACAGTAGGAAACACACTGACTTGACTCCTTGAGATTAATAGTTATTAGGGTGTTCCCTGTGCCTACATGATGAAATTTTTTTGCTACATGTTACTTGAAAAAGAAAAAACTACTGATTTTTCTAGGAGGTCTTTTCAAACCCTTTCCAAACTGGAATATTATGAAACAAGACCTAAGGCCTCCATAAGGACTGTGCTTATAGCCATGCAGGCAGTGAGGAATAGCAGGGCCCATTCATTCTTTCCACTCTCTCTTAACCATACTCTACTCCCCTCTGGCTGGATGGTAAGCTGCCTTTGTCCTAAAATGTCAACTTAGCTGTGGTTGAATTTTGGGCAAAGTGGACAAAGGAGTGACGCATTGAGCCTGGGTATTGTTAGATAAGAGGCCAGTTCATTATTTCAGCTGGATCTTCGTTGCATAATTACAGTGGACAATGAATATTTTCTCCATCTCAATGTCTAGATCGACTTGGAGGATTTCAGTTCCAGTTGTAAGCAAGTGCCTTGATCCACCTTTACAGGAAGAAAGCTGGGAAGTGTGAACACTAGAGGGCACACTCAACATTTGGTAAATCCTTTTCAGGCGCTGACTAGTTCTGAACGACTGCCCTTGTATTAAAGTGCACGCAGTCTTAGGCATAAACCCATTCATAAACAAGGGAAAGGAGGTGGTCCATCACTGTAAGTGGATATCAGATGGTCCTTGGGGCATGTTCTTTTTGTCCTGAATTTAATTTACAGAACGCCTACTGTGTCCTGGACACTGAAACACTAGCCTCCTACCTGGAGACCTAAGGGCTGAGTCATTAAAGGGCTCTGACTTCCTTTTTCATACTCTGGCTCTCCTGCTCTTATCTTTTTTTTTTTTTTTTTTTAGACGGAGTCTCGTTCTGTCACCAGGCTGGAGTGCAGTGATGAGATCTCAGCTTACTGCAACCTCTGCCTCCCAGGTTCAAGCAATTCTCCTGCCTCAGTCTTCCGAGTAGCTGGGACTACAGGTGCATGCCACCACGCCCAGTTAATTTTTGTATTTTTAGTAGAGACGGGGTTTCACCATGTTGGCCAGGATGGTCTCGATCTCTTGACCTCGTGATTCGCCCGCCTTGGCCTCCCAAAGCGCTGGGAGGCATGAGCCACTGCGCCTGGCCATCTCCCTCTTCTCCTAGCTGTTGCTTTTTATTCTGAAATGTTGTAAAAATACAGAAAAAACTACATAATATAACAAACATCAGTGTGCATACAACCCAGACTTAACAATTTTCCTAATTTTTTTGAACATTTATTTGAGGGTTTACTTTGGGTTAATCATTGTGGGGTTTATAGACATTTAATACAACATAATATCCTTATGATGTGATATTAATATATTTATAGATGCATGAACTAAAGTTTAGAGAGAAACGCTAACTCCCCTGAGGTCAGTTGGTAAAGCTAGGAAGCAAACTCAAGTCTGGCCGGCTCCAGAATTTGTGCTCCTAAGCACCCAATTTCAGTCCAGGCATGGTCTGTGGACCAGTTGCAGTAGAATCATCTGAGGGCTAATCATCCTTATAAAATCATCCTTATAAAATGCAGATCTGGGGGCTAATCCAAGCTTAATTTACCAGAATATTTGGTGGGTGGGACTGGGTAAAATGAAGCCCTCCAGAATATTCTTTACATAATTAAGTTTGAGACCTGTTATATATCTACTGGATCAGAATTTCCAAGACTTGATAATCTTTATATTTTAAAAGTCTTCACTCCAAGCAGGAATGGCTACATACTTTGTGGGGCTCAGTGAGAAATAAAAATGTGGCGCTCCTTGTTCAAAAGCTAGGAAGAAAGGTGCCATTGAAGACACTGAAATACAAAACTTTTTTCTTTCCTCTGTAGTCTCTTTTGCAACCCATCATGTTACATTTTTTAAATTCGCCATTTAATATTTTGCTCCCTCTAGCATGGGGATATTTGCTGGGGCAGTGCAGACTCTCAAAGGTGTCCAGGAAGTGCACCCTACAATTTAACACCCACATGTCCTTAGGATCCCCTGCCTGCCAGCCACAGGATGCTGGGTCCCAGCAGGGGAGGGTGTGTTAATCTTCCCTTGTCACTGGCCTACTGTGCCAATCAAGGTGGAGACGTGATTCCCAAGGGACTCAACTTTCATGCCAGGATGTGTTCCATGCCTGAAATGGAGGTGGACAAGGGGTGTGCCCCCACCTTTCACCCTCCAAATGTGCTGTGGCACATTCTTGGTCCAGAGATGCCACATGGCCAAGCAACCTTCCAAGACAGCATAGGGCATGTGCACCTGACCAACCTTAACTCTCCCTGTACCTATGCCCATGTCCCCACCGGGGGAGAGGAGTGGCAGTGGCAGCTGGGTAGGGATGAGGAGGGAGAGTATGTCTGGGCACCATGGGGTGGCAGTGGTCATTGGGCAGGTGTTTGGAGGGAGAGCCAGGGCTGGCTAAGGCACCAGGTGGTAGGGGAGTTGGGGGTCAAGAAATCACCCTGGGAGGTGGTGAGAAGTGGGGTTGCAGGGTTTCAGGTCCCTAGGTAGCCCATGCTCTGGCTGGCTCATCAGACTTCAGTTACAAAACAAAAATGCAAAGCAGTAAACCCCAGATGCATGATCTGTCTGAGTGCAAAGCCCTGTGTAAGTACGCCGGTCATAAGACCATGTGTCTGGCTGTAACTCCAATTGATTTTCAGCATCAATAAAACTTGGCCAACACTGTTATGTACTGGTCATGATAGTTACAACTGAACATATCTGTTTAAGCAATTGGAATTAAGAATTAACATGCAATGATATCACGGTGCTTCTCCTCTGGCTAGTGTATTAGTGGGGAAATTGAACATCTCTCAGCCCAGTAGGCTAGTTAGGCCAGGATGAATGACATCCACAGCCCCTGGGCAGAGAGATTATGATGTAGCTGACAAAGACTTGTTTCCTGGAGCTTCTACTACTTTCTGGTGGATGGCTAAGAAATACGGTTGTGTTCTTTTAAGTCTGAAGAGCATTATTTTTGCCAACCCCTGACCAAACATCCTTGCCAAGGAAAAGGCCTAAAATATATTTGCATTTAAAGATATTACAAATTACTTGGTTTTGGAATGTTTGGTCATTCAGGATCATAGCTATCAAAATATTAGCTATTTGGAGTATGAGATGTCTGCTCGGTCAAGGAAAAGTTCTTTTTAAGAACTTTTTAAGACATCATTTTGGGGAATAATGGGGAAAATGGGAAGGCATATGCTCTGAGTAAGGCATCTGAGTTATAATCTGTCAAACATTTTTGTTAGTCATAGTCTAATGGGAGCCTGTTTTCCCTCTTTCAGACACACATATATACACACACCAACCACACACATGCTTCTACAAAATATACATTCACATCTGAATTTGTGCTCTTCATTGATGATGCCAGCCCAGAACAACAGCTCTTACCCTTTTGTTCTCTTCCTGACCTTTAACTCCATCATAACCATTCCCTGTGATTTCAGCAAAACCATTATTCTCCCTACCTACCCACCCAAGCTTTACAATAAAGAGTGTTTGCTCTCACTCATATACAAAGCAAATTCATTTGTCTGTGATGTACAGCTTGCTATGCCCACAGATGTGGTTTGCCTAGTCCTTTGCTGTAGGTCATTTGGCTGGGAACAGATGGGATGCTCACTTTGGTTTTTAATGGTTAACTAGTCATTGAAGTGCATTTCATCAAATAATCTTACAGGATAATTGTTTAAATGTCTGTCCAGATTAGCTTTGTAGAGCCAGGTGAGGTTACATATGTCACGTTCTTATTTCTCTTAATTGAATTTTTATCATCTGAGATAGGAATAATAGAGGGCCACCTTTTTCAAGTGAAGATATTGCTGTAGTCTTAAGACCTTAGTGCAACATCCTGGCCCCTAAGGAAAAACAAGTTCTGATTCATACATATAATAACTTTGCATGCTATCTGCCACTGGGATGTGTCCTAATCCAACAGAAAGGATTGAATCTCTGTAGCTAGCTGTACAGGGTAGCTTCAGACCAAAGCTGTGGGAAGTGGAGACAGGGGAAACTGCTAAGACATTTTAAAGATTTTTTTTTTTAGGTCAAAAATAGAATAAGAAATAGACCGTTTCCCTGGACATTTTCTGTAGGTTAATACGGTTAACCATCGGTAAATGCATATGCTACAACTTAATATGAGCATAAGGAAAGCTTAATCACTTGGCTTCCATTGTATTCTTTTTTTTTAATCTGATAGAATCATCTGCAAATTGTTAAATATTTGAAGACTGTATGCCACACACCGAACTGAGGCCTATGGTAAAACAGAAAATGGAAAAACCAGGTACTTCACATAAAGGGCCAAATAGTTCTTTGGAAATGTGGGAGGAATTTTGGGGGCCAGTTTGCGCATGCCTAGAATTGTCCGCTGGCAGGGTCATGGCCATGGGATCCAAACCAAATTAAAGCTTTGTTGCTTCTTCAAATCTCTCGCTTTTGAGTTGTTGATGAAAGCTATCTAGTAATACAGGCGTTACAGTTTCCCTTTTTTCACTAATGTTCAAAGGCTTTCATTTTTTCCCTACGTAGCGGTATGCAATTCAAGACTTGTTTTAGCTTACTACACCTCTAGACATATACTTACTCTAAGAAAAACTCATTTCTGTTCCTGTGTAGAGCATTTAACCCTCTAGCTTCCTCTTTCTACTCCTGAAGTATTTCTTCAGAGACCCTGCTTCCTTTCCCGAGTTCTCAAGGAGCTCTGAGCCCATCGCTGGGCATCTGGAGGGAAACTGAAGTACCTCCTTCCATTGGCCTCACGCGGTTCCTATCTTAGGCCTTCTAATCTCGCGCGACTTTAGAAGTTGGCCCGGCCCGCCAGTGCCTTTGGCTTTAGGAGGTAGCAAAGAGAATGGGGCCGGCAGTGCCGTTCCGGAACCATAGGGGGCTCCTGGGAAGCTACCGTCGCGAGCAAGGCGCGGCTGCGTTGGCCCTTGGCTCCAGCCTGGCAAGCTGAGGTGAAAGCCCTGGAATAAGGTAAGAAAGGAGCGCGACCGCAGACGGGATACGTGCTAGGTGAACATGGCTCTGTAGGGTCTCAAAGCCGGACAGGATCCCAGCGGTCGCTTAGCCTGCTCTGATCTCTCGCCAGGCGAACAAATGCCCTCTCCCTGAATGGGGCTATCCAGCCGCTCCTGTCCCCAGTGACAGAACAGCTCTTTAAGTCAACAATTCCGACAAACATTTGTTCAATCAACATTTGCTCCTAACGCTGCCCAACCTACGCAACCAACCCAGTGGTTGTTGGTTGGGAAGGGCTTTCTTAATGGAGGTCAGAATCTTCCTGCCCGCTTGCAACTTTCACCCTGAAGTCCACAAAGAAGCTGTCTTCCCTTTTCCCTTGTGGCTCTTGCAAACAGCTCACCTTTTCTTTTAACAGACTAAACATTTCTAGTTTGTTCAATCTGTTCGTTACTCAAGATGAAAGTGAACTATGTTGTTCTTTGTGAGATTTCTTCACCAAGTGATCGCTTTATTTCTCACCCTGGCTAATTTGAAAGATAAAAGAAACCACTCTGAAGAGAAAGGTTCTTATGAAGCATCAGCATTTTGAAACACTCTTTTCTAGGTGACACTGCTAAATAGTATTTCATATTTCAAAGCTAGATATATAATGTTTTCACCACTGAAGCCCCAGCTGTTGCTTGCTTTCTCTTGATGCCTTAGTCACAGCAGGTTTGCTGCAGTCTGATCTGCAATCAAATCTAGTATTTCCTCCTGCAGATTAACCATGACATGGTGGAGGTGGCCCATCCACAAATGAGGAGAGATTCTGGTTTGTTTCATTTTGTCTAGAAATGACTTTTATACACTCAATTTATCTCATATTTTTGAAAACCAGTAACCTTTCATAAGGAACTAGATGGAGGTGGTGTGGAGGAAGCAATGCAGAAGTATGCTGGGGTCTTTCACAACTATTCTGGAAAGTGGCTCAGCTTCTTGCCTTTGGAAGAGAATAAAAGTTAGGGCTCTGAATCTGTCCAGGTCAGTAATCTTAGTTCATATGGATGAAATAGGGAGTGAACATATGTGCACGTGCATGTGTGCACATGCATGTATGAGTGATCTTGAACATTCCAAATGATCTTAGCTAGGCTTGAGAGCAATAGGGACAATAACTATAAGTGTGCAGTGAGAAGGTCATGACATAATTTGAAATGATGTGTATCATTTATATCTTCTCCCTCCCAGAACAACCACAACCACCATCTCATAGTCTTTTCTGCTTGAAAAGAAAATAAAGTGTCTGCTTGAGTTACTAAACTTTCAGGAAAGATCTGCATTGTTAACACATTGGCAAACATCTGGTTTAAAGAGGGTGGGTGAGAAAGTGAAATTATGTGCCTAAACTGAGCCTTTATACCCTGTTCCCCTTTTTAGTTCTGATTTAAATGTATTTGCCATTTCATTTCTGGAATGACAAGGAGACAATGCTAAACTCACAAAGCATACTTTTTTTTTTTTTTAATCTTGGACTTTTAAAAACGGAAGATATCTTCTCCCCCACTGTAAGCACTGTTCTATGCCATGTTATCCATGGAAGTTGGACACATAATGAATGAAAATACATGAGAACGCAAATGACAAAATTAGAATTAGATACATGGATATTAAATACATTGAAGGCATAATAAGAGTGCTTGCACTCAAGAGGGGTTGTTCCAGGAAAGGTTCATAAAGAAGGTCAATATTACACAATTGTGAAGAAGAGCAAAGATATGGATGAGTGAAGAAAGGGGTTATGGTGGGTAAGGGAAGCAGCCCTCATAGGATGCATTTAAGTAGAAACAGAGGAGGTAAAAAGGAACGTACAGTGTCCCATTTATGGGCTATAAGATCAGGTCCAGCAAATATTGTCTTTTTAAAAAGCAAAGGTAAAAGAAAGGGAAAACCTTGCTTGTGATGTTCTGCCACTCTTTGATACCATTCTCCACAATGCTTGTGCAATTATACCTACTGCCCCATCCCCAGGTATATGTGTAATATCTTACATCCATTACGTTGGAAAATGGCAGGCATTCTCAAGAATCCTGGATAGATACACAGCTAGTCCCAGAAAAATTCCAGTGCTGTTAAAACTCAGGACATTTACCTGATTCTGGCTTAAATTGTTACCAGTTTGATCACTGCAGTCTTTAAAGTTATCAGTCTCTAATGGCAGAGATTCAAACCTCAGTAGAGAAATCCGTGAAATTACTACCAAATCATGACTGTGGCAACTAGGGAGTTTTAAGTTAGACTAAACGATTATAAGTGCTATCCAATAGACATTTCCGCAGTAATACCATGTTCTGTCTCCACTTGCACTCTGCAATACAGTAGTTAGTACCCGCATGTGGCTGTTATGCACTTAAAATTTGGCAGGTGCAATTGAGGAACTGAATTTTTAATTTCACTTAATTGTAGGTAATTTAACTTTAAATAGCCATATATGGCTAGTGGTTACCTATTGGACAGCACAACTTTATATAAGGACCATCCTGGCTTCCTGCCTGGGGAGGGGGGCCAAAGAGGTGGGTTATTCCTTCTCACAGATGGAATCTCTTAGGCTTTAGCTGTAGGCTAAGTTACAACCCAGATTTTGCTACAAATGTAGCTCGTGGTTGCTAAATGAAAAATGTGCATAGGTAATTCTACATATGTAGGTTGTTTGCAGACCACACTTGGAGAATGTCTGCAGAGCACACTGGAAGGACTAGGTACAACAAGTCCATCATTTGGTGTTTTGAACCCTGGCTTCTGTAACAAGTTCATTTGCTTTGGGCCAGTGTTTTTCTTTTTCCGTTTTTTGAGATAGGGTCTTACTCTGTCACCCAGGCTGAAGTGCTGTGGTGTGATCACGTTTGACTGCAGCCTCAACTTTCCAGGATCAGGTGATTCTCCCACCTCAGCCTCCTAAATAGCTGGGAGCACAGGTGGGAGTCATCACACCTACCTAATTTTTACATTTTTTTTTTTTTTTATAGAGATGGAGTTTCGCCATGTTGCCCAGGCTGGTCTCAAACTCCTGGGCTTAAGCGATTCTCCCGTCTCAGTCTCCCAAAGTGCTGGGATTACTGGCATAAGCCACTGCACCTGGCCTAGTTTTCAAACTATAAAGTGCATCAAAATCACCTGTAGTGCTTGTTTGCACACAGATTGCTGGGCCCCACCCCCTAGATATTCTGATTTGGTAGGTCTAGGGTGGGGGTAGGAGAATTTGCATTTCCATATTCCCAGGTGATTCTGATGCTACCACGAGAACTATAGCTGTAGACCAAGACACTCTGATGCTGTTTCTTGGAACCTAGTTCTTGCCTTAATCCTTCCTCCTTGAGTTCCTTTCTTTATCCCCTTTTAAATAATCCAATTTTTCTTGGCCTAAAGACTTTCCAACTCTCACCAGTTTTTGCAAGGGCTGAGGCTGAAGTAGTACCCTGTGACCTTTCTTCCAGACTTTCATGTCGTTGACCAGTTGCCTGTCTGGAATCATGCTATGCATTTCCTTAATGCCAAATTCTTCCTGACCTGTATAGTAGCTGATTTGGGCCTCTCTTTCACCAGCTGCTCATCTCTGGAGGCTTTCTCACATTGGTTAGTGCTGAAACTTACCTAAATACTTCTCACATCCCAATAGGGCTGTCTAGTAAAATAATCTCAGTCTCCCACTTGGCCTGTGTCTTGCCAGCTGAGTTCCAGTTTTGACACACCATCAGTATAAAGTACCTGCCAAGGGAATTGACCTGGTTTGGCATCTTCTCCACCAACAACCCGAGTGAAGTCATTAAATGATTGGGTGCTTTGAGTGATGTTATCCAAAATGGTTTCAGCTTCAGTAGAATTTACATATTCCACATCAGGAAAAACAGTCTCAGCACGGGTGAGCGTAGAAGTTTGTGAAACAGAAACTCTTCCACATGGAAATGGCACTAGAAAAACAGAAGAAAAATTAGTAATCTGATATTTCTCATTGGCAAATGGAACATGTATTACAAAAATTGAGATTGAGGCCCATCCTTGTCACTTCTGAGAAGCAGGCCTATCAGTATGTAAAACAATCTAATCAGTGAATAGAATCTCAAGCTAAAAGGTTGATTGCATTATTTTCATGGACAGTTTTCAAATCCTTCATGAAAAGAACACTTGGCTCTGGAATTCATCGTCTTTACGGAAATAGAATAGGTGTTCCAGAATCAAATTTGGTAAGACCTTTATAGAGTCTAATGACTTTCTGTTTAGTTTCTTTACTAAAAAGTCTTACTCCCAGTTGCCATCCCTGAATGGAAGTCTGATGATTGATGCTTTGTAACTTTAACTTTCCAATTTGGTAAATGGGACTTCTGCTGCTTATCATTAGGAAGGTTTCTTTTGCAGACTAAAATGCCTTCTAGGTTCCAAGGTGCATTTTACGTTATTTTCTGGGGAGAGATCATTGTGATTCAATTACCTGGGTTTCAAATATTAGCCAAAGAGATTGCTAATATAATTATCACAGTCATATTCACCAGGACCTGCCCACCATTTTTCCTTGGGTTCGTTTATTTTCTGAAGAAAAATAATGTATTGATACACTGGGGACTACCAGAATGGGAATTTGTAGTCAAACGAAGTCACTTCAGATTTCATTTTCATTTCTCACTTTCCTTCAAGCCACATTCCTTGTAACAGACATTTCTATAGCAACCAGCTGCGACAAAGTATCGTGAAGACAGCAAGTGGTTGAGAAACCGGGAAATTAGTTCAAAATACTTATGTATAAATGTACTCGATCAACAATGGCTACAGAAAAGGGACCATTATCGTTGAAAAGGCAGAAAAGCTTATTTTAAGTTTGGCCTACTTGTTCTGCTAAAGCTAAGGCTATATTCAAATATAACACTTAATAGTTGGAGGTGGTTCTCAATTCTGTTTCTCTTTTATAGCATAGAAGAGCTTGTAAGGGTTTAGCTACTATGCCATCTGTCTATACTGGAAGTTAGGTTTTTAAGGTTAAAATACACACACAGACACACACCCACACACATATTCATGCTCCTCTCAAGGTAGACTAGCTTTGAGACAGCATATGTGAAGAACCAGGCAGAAGGACAAGTGGGCAGGCCCCGAAGCCTTAGAGATTCTTCATTTTAGTTGCAGGATATATATTCCTGCCTTCTGGTTTATTGGGAATAGGCCTCCAAATCTGGCCATAAACTGGCCCCAAAACTGGCCATAAACAAAATCTCTGCAGCACTGTGACATGCTCGTGATGGCCTTGACGCCCACGCTGGAAGGTTGTAGGTTTACCAGAATGACAGCAAGGAACACCTGGCCCACCCAGGGCGGAAAACTACTGAAAGGTGTTCTTAAACCACAAACAATAGCATGAGTGATCTGTGCCTTAAAGACACATTTCTGCTGCAGTTAACTAGCCAGACCCATCCCTTTATTTCCCATAAGGAATAGTTTTAGTAAGTCTTATGACCAACTTGCTGTCAATAAATATGCGGGTAAATCTCTGTTCGGGGCTCGTAGCTCTGAAGGCTGTGAGACCCCTGATTTCCCACTCCATACTCTATTTCTGTGTGCGTGTCTTTAATTCCTCTAGTGCCACTGGGTTAGGGTCTCCCCGACCAAGCTGGTCTCGGCACTGGTTCTTTCTTTAATTTCCTCTGCCTGGTATAGTGCTGAGATAGGTACTGGAACCAGTTACAGAGAAATGGTACACGATTTAATGTACCAATTTAATACGATATTAGGCTTTAGAAATGCAAAAGAAATTATATCTAGTTTGCTTCAAAAAAAGCCCCTCATTTATCAAATATAATTGACCCTGAAGAGCCTAAATTTTTCAAAACATAAAAGTGTCTACTGCTTTCATCTTTAGATAAGAGCCATACGAACATGGAGTGGAGATGCTCTGAATACACTAATCAGCTGTTAAAATGGTGGCATGGTTGATATGACTGGGAAACATTGCTTTGTTCACAGCCATATAGATTGTGCTGACCAGCCTAGCAGAACTTAAAACAGTTCATTGCCGGAATCATTCTGACACCAATTGTGTAAACTCAGCTTCAGACCCAACAATAAAAAATAACTTTCTCAGAGTAAACTAGCCAGCCCAGATGGAATCATGCTTCAAACTTACCGTCCTTGTACTAGAAGCCTATCCACTCAATTATTTGTGTATATTTTATGATATAGTATTACTACATTGATTTGACTTGATGAATTACAAATATATATGCAGAAATCACACAAATTAATTGCTTTGTGACATAAATGTTAGAGAAAAAATTGGACAAATTGGACACAAAAGAATTCAGGTTGTAGATGATTACATAGTTTAAAATATGATGCAATCTAGAAAATTAATTGGTCTAATTCAAGCTACTGATCTTTTCTATTATTTCAAAAGGAAGCAGATTCAAGTAGGAATTAAAATTATGTAGGTTTGTTAAAATGTTGAAGGCTCAGATACAGATTTTCTTTAAAAACTCTTATTTGGATTATGACCTGCTGGTTCACAGGACTTCTGGTTTTCTGCAAGTCGATATCCCTCGGTACAGGAGCAAACCACCTTGTTATCAGCAGTATTTTTACAAAACTGCTTGCATCTGCCATTCTTAATGTTACATGTTACATCTAAAAGAAGCAAAATAGACAGTAACAGCATAATTTAACACGCATTTCTAAAAAGTACATGGAAATATTGACTCGTGTATGGGTCAAATATGTGTTGGGGGCATTCATGTTGCCCCCAATGTACATTGGGGAGAGAAATTTTGGAGCCTTGAACTAAGAGTGGAAAGAAAGGTAAAATAAACTTCTCAATAAGGCATAAAAATGGTGGTAGCGCTATAATGGATTGGTTTAAAACTAACTGTTTGGATATTCTACTTTCACTAAATCGTAGACTACAGGTTTAAAAACCCTATTTATTAATGTATAACATATATTCAAAAAATACACAAAATTTTAGTATAAGTTTTCACAAAGTAAATGAGCCTGTTTAAACACTAAACTGACCAATACATAGCACATTATCAATACCCCAGAAGATGCTCCCTCCCAATCATTCCACCCTTTTTCCTTTTTATAGGTTACCATTACCTGGACTTCTAACACAGTAAACAGTTCTTGCCAGCTCTTGAACTATAAACAGAAGTTCACAATATGTACTCGTCTGCGTCTTTCATTTAACATTTTGTCTATGAGATTAATCCATGTTTTGTGTAGCAGTATAAATTGCTGTGTAGTATTCCATTGTATTACTATTACAGCTTTTATTTATTCATTCTACTGTTAATGGATATTTGGTTTGTTTCCAGTTTTTCGCTGTTATGTATAATAGTGTAATGAACATTCTTGTATATATCTTTTGGTGACATAAACATGCCTTTTTACTGGCTTATAATTATGAGTGAAATTACTGGATCAGATGTTCAGATCTAGTAGATACTGCCAAGCAATTTTCTAAAATGATTGTACGAACTTAAATTCCCACCATCACTGTATGGGGTTCAGTTATTAGGTGTCTGTATTGCAGATATCTTGTCTCAGTCTGTGACTGGTCTTTTCAGTCAAAGTAGTGTCTTTTGCTGAACAGGAGTTCTTAGTTTTCATATAGTCCAGTTTATCAATCTTTTCCTTTATGGTGATCACTTTTTGTATTTTAAGAAATTTTTACTTTCTGCAAGTTATGAATATAAAATGTTATTGTTTTATACTTCATGCCATATGAATATCTAATTGACCTATCACTTTTTATTGAAAACATCAACAATTCCCTTCTCTACTGCACTGGCACCTCTATCATAAATCAAGCCTCTATATAAGTACAGGTGTGCTTCTGAGCACTCTATTGTGTTTCACTCATCTATTTGTCTATCCTTGTGTCAGTACCACTCTGTCTTAATAAATGTAACTTGATAATAAGTCTTGACATCTATTAATGTAAGTAGTACAAGTTTATTCTTCTTGAAAACTGTCTTGGCTATACTTGGGTCTTTGCATTTCCATATGCATTTTAGAATTAGCTTATGAATCCTGCCCGACCTCCCCCCACCAAAAAAAGCCTGCTGGGCACTTTGGTATTGCATTGAATCCATTAGTAAATATTTGATATGTTTACTATATTGTATCCTTTAATTGATGAACATTGCCTATTCATTTATTTATTTAGGTTTGCCTTAATTTTTCTCAATAGTGTCTCATAATTTTTTATGTAGAGTTCTTGCACATCTTTCTCACATTTATTACTAAGCATCTAATTTTTAATGCTATTATAAAATCATTTTTGAATCATTGCTGGTATATAGACATGCAATTGATATTTGTATGTTCACTCTGTATCCAGTAACCTTTCTATACTTATTTATTTTAATTGTTTAGATGCTTTGGGTTTTCTATATGTACAAGCATTTTTTCTGAAAGTTACAGTTTTACTAATTTTTTTTCAGTGAACACAAAAAGCAACAGCAATTCCATAATCTCATGTAGATACTGCCTTTCTGAATTGAAGTGTAATTTCTATTGCTTAGTTATTCTAGAAATTGCTTGGCGTCCCGAGCTAGACTGTTTAACAGGTTACCTATAAAAGTAAAACCTGGAAGTCTTTAGAAATTACAGTGTTAGGATAGCAGACATGGAATCAACCTAAATGCCCATCAATGGCAGACTGGATAAAGAAAATGTGGTTCATATATACCATGGAATATTATGCAGCCATAGAAAAGAACGAGATTATGTCTTTTGTGGGAATATGAATGGAGCTGGAGGCTATCATCCTTAGCAAACTAGCATAGGAACAAAAATCAAATACTGCATGTTCTCACTTGTAAGTGGGAGCTAAGTGATAAGAACTTATAAACACAAAGAAGGAAACAACAGATACTGGGGTCTACTTGACAGGGGAGAGTGGGATGAGGGAGAGGAGCAGAAAAGATCACTGTTGGGTACTGAGCTTAATATCTGCATCATGTAATAATATGTACAACAAACCCCTGTGACACATGTTTATCTATGTAACCTTCACATGTACCCCTAAACCTAAAATAAAACATTTTTTAAAAAAGAAATTATAGCGTTAGTAAGTCCATTAGGGCCAAAAAGCAACTTGAAGCTGGCTGAGGTGGTTACATATCAAACATAAGAGAATGAAATAGGGTCCTGTATGGTAACTGAAGACCAAAGACCAATATGTCATTAGTGCTAAGCATTCCAGTGGCCCACATTTTCTTTACTCTACTATGCAATTCCCCTTATTAATAAAAAATATCTCTTGTCTTTTGAAATGATTTTCCTCTTGGATTCTATTTTGTCTGATATTAACATTGCTTTGCTAGTTTCTTTTTGTTAGTTTTTACCTGATAGTTCTTTTCACATCCGTTCATTTTAGCCTCCCAGTGTAATTTTAGTTTAGGTATCAATTTTGTTAACAGTATACAATTAAATTTTTAACTCCAAACTGAAAGTTGTCATTATTAATAGATTAGTTTAACCCCAATTCACAATAATTGTGTGTCCTGATATATTTGGCTGATTCCTGCCATCTTGTTTTGTATTTTCTAATTACTGTGCTTTCCTTTTGTTTCTCCTATGCAATACCAATAACAGGAAGTAGCATGTTTCAGGACTCGTTAGCTTAGACCTGCTGAATTAAGAAAAACAGGCTCTGCTCTTGAGCCTATTTCTGTTTCTAGAGCAGCACAGGAATATAAACAATGTAAGACATCTTTCCCCTTATGTACATGTTTGACAACAGTAACACTTTCAATAGAAATCCTCAGTGGTCAGTGCAATCATAACATGGAAAGTTTGAAATGAGTGACTGCATTAGATACCTCGTATGCACCACCTTCATTCTGCTCAGCTTCACCTGTGTCTTTTTCCAGCATGGTGGTGATTAGCTCTGGGTGGATTTCAACCGACCTCCTATGGTTGTATCCTTGAATTGCCTTGGATCACAGCTGCACTAGGTGTCTTTTGCCTTGAAGCTTCCCTGTTAATGCTGAGGCATGGATGCCATATGACCCTCTTGGTACCCAACATATCCAACTAAGATATGTGAGGGAGTTAATTCCCCATAAGTCGAACTTCTAACCAATGAGAGACAGATACTGACAAATTCTTTCATCTCTTCTTCCCATTCAGGTGGACTAACCTGAGACCAATTTGACTTATTGGAGACAGTCCCAGGAAGTTAAGCAATCAATTGCAGTTAGATACGAGTAGTTTGATAACTCATCCTCTTATTGGCTTTCTTTTCCTTTCTGCCTCACTCTTCAGTTCTTTTCTCTTGCCCCCTGGGATTGCACATGTTAATAAATAAGCTTGTGACTTTTTTTTTTCTGGGGGAACACAGGCTAACAGAGTGACTGTATGGTTTTGGAGAATATGAATTTTTGAGTGACGAATCTAAACTTTTAAACTCTATTTTACATGTGCTAGCATAGCCAACTGTAATAATTAGCTCTTAGTCCTTACTGATACTTCAGGAAGTAAAGGGAGGCAAATCAACTCTTGGCAGGGGGGACAAAGGAACCAGCTTGAGCTTTAACCTTTGCTACCAATAATCCACTAAGGGCATGATCCAGAAAGATGGCACTTGGTCCTATTAATTAATTAATTAATTAATTTAAAGGCCTTTCTCCTCACTAACAGTGGTAATATCCCTGGATCTTTTTTTTTTTGTTACTAGCTATCATTTTGTTGCTACGAAGCAATGCTAAAGTGTTCAGCCAAATCAAACATTACCTGTAGAAAGTGTTCCATCAATATGAGATCGTGATACATTACGAAAGGTGCAGCTCGGTTTGTCCAGGGCATGCACAATGGGAATGAATAAACTCTGTGTTTTCTCAATTGTGATTCTGTGTCATTGGCTAAGAAGTAACCAGAACTCTGTATCATTATCCATATTTGTCATTGCCCTTTAGGGCCCAGTATGTTGCTGCTGCTGTTGATCTTTGGCTTGTTTTGTGCAGGAGGTGGGAAATATTGCTTCCTAAACAGCAATCTTTTGCCCTCAGCTAAAAGGCTGAAGATTCCAGAAATAAAATAATGGCACAAGGATTTCCAGGGGAGAGTTCCATAGAGCAGGGCCTAAGGAACAGTTAGAATGGGACTCATTTATCAATTACTGAGCATTTATATGTCAGGTACTGTGGTGGGTATGGACTCTCTCTGCTCCTGAAGGGGGTCTCAGTGCCTAGAATATCTTTTGAAGAACATCTCAAAGCATCTGTTTTTCTCCCTCCATGTTAACACAAACACTTTCTAATTCCCTTCATGCCTACTACAAATATTAGTATGTTCTGCTTCATTTTATTCTGCCTTTATATTTCCTGATATATCCACTGGTATGACAACCAAAGCTTGGACAAAAGATGTTTTATTTAACAAGTTTACCACAAAATATGCTGTGCTTCAGCTAAACTCAACATAGTTCCTTTTTTCACTCCTCAGAAATATGTAGCAAATAAGACAGCAGTGTCTGTGACATGCTGGAAAATTGAAAAAGGTGTTTACATGCTTGTGATTTTTTTCTTTCCATTCTGCTTTATTCTGAGAAAATGCCTCTGTTACTCTTTAGAAGAGACAGGAATGACCAAATTCTTACAGACCTTCATTTATCTGAGAGATATTTGGATTTGATGTACAGCTGGGAACATCATACAGAGGTCTTTATTCTAACCTAAGGGACCCAATAGCCAATTAATATTCTTTAACTAGAAAGCATGCCCTGAATGTTTACACCTCTCTCTCGCAGTGAAGGGCCTGATGAACAAGGGAAAAAGATAACAAAAAAAACGTATTGATGAAAATCTCCTTTCTTTTTTTCAAGACCACATACGACAAAAGACTTGGGGCCGAGATGCCCCATAAACTCTGCTATCTAGTAGCTGTTGAAATTAGTCTTTAACTGGAAGCAACAAACTGAAATGGTAATTTGTTTATGCTTTTGCTGTTGCTTTCTTCTATTGTCTGAGGTAAAGAGCAATTTGTGGGAATTCTCATTTTGTTTGTGAGCTAACTGGGCTGAAAATATTTTTCTAAAACTTGATCAGATTGGTGGGTCAGATCAATATACCTTAGAGGCCAGGAGTGGTGGTGGCTGCAGTACAACTGCACAGCCCTGACCAAACCAAAATGTGGGAACATGAGAGTATCCAAGTTGTGTCAGTTGTAGACTTAGCATTTTTGCTGTGTGGAACATAGCCACACATGTAGTAAACTCTGTTGTAAAAGTTTGTGCTTCTATTTACATTCCTAAGGGTTATTCCCTTTCTCCTTTTAAAGCATCTTTATTTTTAAACTAGGTAAAGATATTTATGTTTTCAATTATAGTTTACCACAATGTGCCCTTCAGTTGTAACTGAGACTAATTGAGTTACTCATTCTCTCAGCTCCAACGGTTATATTATTTAAGCTGATAATGAGTAACTACTCCAAGGATTTCTAGAGGTTTCCACAATAGCAAGATCAAATTTATCCAGGTAAATCTGAATTTCAAATTATAACCTTTCAGATGAAAGTAGCACTTCAGAGATGTTGAATCAATTAACACACTCTCAAGAACGGTAACCCAGGCATTAGTTTGTCCCCACAATGGAAACCTAAAGGAATGGGAGTCCAAGCCAGGTGTGCAAGTTCATTCAGTCTTTTCTTTCTTTTCAAATGTCTTTGCCCTGTCACCTTTTCCTTTTCTTACCTTCTAAGAAATTTTTGAGCCCAAAGGAAGATGGTCAATGAATTTCTTTTTAGTACTGAAAGGATTTCTGAACAACATTACAGGCGACTTTTTTCCTATCTCAATAGGACAAGTGTAGCTGCCACATTTCATTTCATTTCATGCCTTTTTCATCTGTCAGGTGGATTGCTATAATGCCTTAATAGAGTCCTGCTAATTTTCTACTCTTTATCCTTAGTCATGTAGCCTGTGGTGTTAAATTCTTCCTTAGGATTGCATCTCTATTCTTCTGGAGTGTCAGAGTAGAAAGTGAATTCCTCATTAGCACTGTGTGCATTTCACAATCACAGTACCCGTAATATTGCATCTGGAGGTGATAAACAAGTAGGTAAAGGACATGGGTTTACTGCTCCAATTACTGAAACCTCGAAAAATGAAACAGTCTAGGCTTTGAGAAGAAAAGGTACACAAGGATTCTAAGGTTGTTATGTAATACTTTTGATGTAATCAATATAGTCAAATTCAGGAATGAGCTTTGAATTTTGTCAACAAATTTAGCATATGAAGTGGTTTGTACATGTGGAGAATTCCTAATATATGGGATAATTGGCCAGTCATACTCCAGTTCTGCACTTAATTGACTTTCACTACCTACGTTGATAGCAATTTAGTCATGATTTCAATTTTCTGGGTTCAGTTTTCTCTGAGTTTTAAATATAGTAGTTAGAAGCATGGGTTTTGGTCACACTGAAGTTTAAGTCCTGTCTAAACCATTTGTGCCTCTGTAATTTTTGGATGTTAGAGTTGCAGTTTTCTCATCTACATAGAATGGGGATAATGATAACACTAACCACATATGGTTGTATTAAGGATTAATAAGTGAGTAGAACATCATTATCACTTAATATTAGTTACCAAATATTGTTATTGATTTTAATATAGCTTCTCCAACTCATATCCTGAAAACCATAACTATAAATGAAATGTTTATGAGCGTTGAAAGTACGTTTTTAAGAAAAATTATGATACACGAATATTGCATTTTCCAGTTTCAACTTGTTTCAGAGGGAAACTTTGAACCATGAGTAGTCAAAAAATAGTTACTTACCTAATTCACAGTTCTTTCCTTCAAATCCAAATGGACACCAACATTCATAGGAATTAATGTCATCCTTACAACTGCCACCATTTAAACATGGATTGGACTCACACTGATCTCCATCTTTGAGATAGGTTAAGAAATTGAATTGGCACATAAACTGCTTAGAATGCCCAGTCCTCCCCCGTAGATACCCACTGGGATGGGAGTCTGATTTTAGGGTCAGAGCAAAACTACTGACCTGGAAGCCAGCTGCCTATAGGCATATGATGCTCCTGTCTTCCTGAGTTTCTAAAAGCCACCCAAACAAAGATCCTTAGGCTGACACTGTCCTAGGAAAGTGCCCTGAGGAAGGCATGTACATAGTTTATGCAATGCAAGGGAAGATGGAGCAGGACGTTTTTGTATAGAAATGTACTATATCAGAACAGGGTGAGGATTTTCAATCCTTCCTTGTAGAATGATGGCAGAGTTAATTCCAAGTCAAATTTAATTGCTTCAACAAGTATTATCTCTATGTCACACAAGGCTCTATTGCAGGTCTTGTAGAGCAAACTGAGCTAGATAATATATGGTGTTTCCACTTTAGGAATTGACAGCCTAGGCATGGAGCAAATGAATCTGCTTTCTTGTATTGTCACTTAACTTTGATGTATCATATGCAGTAATAGTTCAAGACAATAGAAAAGATATCAGAAGCATCTGTTACTGCTTAAAGATAGTCTATGTTCTATAAATTAGATTTCAAATAGTCTAGGTAATGTGAGAGACAGCATTCGATATATCATACAGAATTTAAAAAGATTCCACAGTGTGCTTTATTTATGTATGCATTGGTTATGTTTTCATTCTGCCTTTCTTGAAGTTTCTACATTTACTGTGTACTTGAAAGTCTTTGAAGACACTGATGGTAAGAAAACAGGAGGAAGGAATAGGCAAAAGGAGAAAAGTCAGAATGAGAAGGGAACCTTTAAGTCTGGTTTCTTAGTGCTCTGCCTTAATCCACACTTCTAAAGGAGCTTCGGGAGAGAATGATGAATAGAACCAGAAGGGAGATGGTAGGCACTTTGAACTAGAAAAATATCCCTGAAGAAAAAAATGGGAGCTTGATCTGTAAGACTCAATATATGAGAAACAAAGGAGTAAGAGATAAAGATAACAAGAAGAATCAAAGAATGAGGGAAAAGGGGGAAACTGAGAAATTTCTAATTATCAGTCATATTTTAGAGCAAATCTCCTTGATATGTGGTGTGTAGATTCCTGCCTGTTCTCCCTCTTCTCTGTCGGAAGTGTGTATCCAGGTTCTGTTGACTAAGAGACTAATATCCCTTTATCATAAATAGTCCCTCCCTGGAAAATTTGCTTGCTGTGAAAATTAGACCTTGTCCCCTTTGCCCCTAGATCTGATATGCTTTTGCACAGATACTCCAATTTGTTCCAATTCTATGAAAACAAAATCTGTTATCTCTGGTTTATTATTATTGATGTTCAGAATTGGCCTAAAAATGAGCTACATTTGCCCTTTATATTATAGACCAACAAATGTGAATTATTCAGGATGTTTTACTGAAAGGGTCTGGGCTTTCAGCCAGCTACACAGGAACTCATTTGCCGAGACATGTCGCTAAAATGAGTGTCATTTTATCCCACATTTGGTTCTCCTTTGGGTTCGTGTCCGTGTGTACTTTGGGTTCAGGCAAAGCCATAGACAGTTGGGGTCAAATACAACAAGAGACAAGACCTTACCAAGTGAGAGATTCCTGTTTAAGACTACCAGGTTCCTGTTTAATGAGTAACTGCATTTAGATTTGAAGGCCATGAGGTGTAATAGTGAAAGCAAGGGGTTGAGCAGTAGAGAATTTGGCTTCTCTTCCGGGCTTCATGACTCCCCAACTAGGTGACCTTTGGCAGTTCTTTTAACTTCCCTAAGCTTCAGTTTACTCTCCTGTGAAATGGAGTTAATAATGCTTTGGTCACAAGGATGGTGTGAGGGTTAAATGTGATAGGCCTTTTGTAAACTGGAAAGTCCTTGACGGATGCTAGTAATGTGGTTCTACAATCATTCTTCTTCAACCAGGCTCTCTATGTGGTGAGTTGATGGTACAGAATAACACAGCAGTGAGAAGCCTGAGTTTCTACTGTGTGCGAGAAGAAACATAGGCTAATTTTGTAGTGGTTAGGAATCTCAACTGCAAGTGAAAAGAGGCAGGGAGTTTGTTTCCTTTTTGTTCTTGTTTTTGTTGTTCTATTTTTTGGTTGATGAAGCAGTAGTGAAAGAATAATGCCCTCCATGTTTTCCAGATAGCTATACCTGTGGTATAGCAAACAGCGTACCTATGTGGCCCAAAAGGCAAGGGACCAACTTTAAAATATGATCCTGGGGGTGAGGAGTGAGCAATGAAGGGATTGTAGGAGTTTAATTGTCAGGAATTTTTTGGTGGGGAAAATAGTCATGGATTTACTTTTAGAAATAAATCATGTGATTCAAAGTTCTAAATTCTGCCGGAATGGAGATTACAAAGACCTATTTGGACTAACTTTAGGGGGCACCTCAGTAGAAGTTGGCATGGTAGTATTCATTTCTAAGATCAAGAAAAGTTAGATAAAACAATGTAACAGAGTCAACTATTTTTCTCTCATGATTTAAAAACAAAAGTGGAGGAATTATGAGTTACCAGAGTAAAAGAGTGTCCAGTAGTATCTCCAGAACATAAACTGTAGGAAATAGAATTGAATTTCCAATTGATGGAAGTTGGTGAATTTGATATCTGGATTAATTTCTTTTTATTTATGCAGACAGTCCTAGGTAAGTCAATCTTTGAAACTTACCCTCCCTCAAAATCCTACTGCTGAATTTTAAGTTATTGTAGTTTTAAAATTAGTTGTTATTAAAGTTTTGAGTTTTCCTTCTTTTGGTCAATTCATTTGATAAATATTTACTGAGTACCTCTTTTCCAGATACTGTTCTAGGTGCTAGGAATATATCAATAAACAAAACAATTGAATATCCCTGCCAACATGAAACTTGCATTTTAGTGGAGTAGGGAAAAATAAATGATAAATAGTATGAATAAGAAATTATATGATACATTAGATGGTGAAAAGCTCTGTTAAAAAATAGAGTGGGGTACTGTACAGGTGTCTGGAGTGGTAAGGCTACTGGGACAGGTTGAAGTATTCATAGATGGTGAAGGTAGGCCTCATTAAGATGGTAACATTTGGGCAAAGACCTGAAGGAGGTGAGGGAGCCAGCCCACAGGAAGTTGGGAACAGCCAGATAAGAGAAACAGCCAGATAAAGCCTCTAAAGTGGGAGCATTCCTAGAGTGTGCAAGAAGTGGCAGGAAGATCAGGGTGGCTGGAGCCCAGTGTGCGAGGAGAGAAGTAGCAGAGGAGGCAAAAAGGGTAATGGGGAGGGTGAGGAAGGACAATCATGGAGGGGTTTGGAGGCCATGATAATGAGGAGGACTTGGAAGCTATAAACATTTAAGTCAATCAGCATTCTCTGATTTTACTGAGGAATGCAAACTTTCATCAGGTCCTAAGACACAATCATTTCAGTCTCTTCCTTCCACCTTCCTGGGGTGGAACAATGTTCTTTGTGAAGACCTAGGGAGGATTAAACTTATTTACCAGCAATAGTTCCCACACTGGCATAACCCTGTAGTATATCACCATTCAATTTGGGTTAGAGGGTTGGACTGATCTTTCTGGGTTCTTTGGCAAAGTTTAATATATTGTCTATTTATGCAGAGAAAAAACCCACATCATTCTCAAATGTTTCATATACTAGCTAGAGGATAAAATGAATTGCTTACCAACATACTGCTTCCAAAATTCAGTCTATAAAGAATAAAAGAAGACAAATTAATGGTAATATTTAAAGTGTTTTGGTATTGATTCCCTATCTTTTATAACATTTATAATACATAAATATATATGGATGCTTTAAAATTTTAAAGAGAAGTGTCTTTTTAAAGATTTTCTATTCTATGCTCTGCATCTGAAGGGTATTATGTGGAAATACTCACTGTTTTTTCAGTGTTTTCAAAAACTTCTCGTGCTTCTTCAAAATTACACTTTTCTTCCATACATTCTCTCTCAAGATTCCCTTGAACAAACTCTTCCAATTTACCTGAATTATACCTCTTTGGCCGATTCAGAATTTTGTTGGCATTTTCATGATCAAGAAAAACTGAAATGTAAAAGAATAATTCTTTAGTTTTAGCAAAAAAGAAAACATCATGAAAATTTTACATCTCTTAAGAAAGACTTTGTTTTTAATACAAATAATCCCAAAGCCAATTTCTCTTTAGGGCATGGAGCCAAAATCTGTAATGTTCCCACAGTACTGTATACACATGGAGATTTAGGAATTAAAATTCAATTTTACTTTTAGGAGAGTTCCAGTAATAAAAGGTCAGATTTCTAATCGTATTTGAATTTACTTTGGATGAAAAAGAAAGTTCTCAAATGAGCAGTTAACTTCACACTTTGTCATCACTTGAAAATAGCTCATTGCGGATCCTTGCAAGGTGATCCATCACCCTGGCTGGGCTGTTTTCAGAATATGGTTGCCCAAATGACTTTGAACAAATGTTTCCTGAAGAACAGAAGCCTAATTATGGTCCAGCTGCAAATGTGACCCCAATGTCTGTGACTAGATGTTAAAGAAAAACCACTGCATTAATTTGAAAAAGCAATTTCAGATCAACAGCACTGTTGGTTGGCAAGTGTTATAGGACTTGCAGTGATCTGAACATCTCTCTAGAATTCAGGGTGTGGATTTTTTAAGTTACATCTACCTAGTCTGTAGAGACACTCCTGAACTCTGGAGGACTGATGTCTCTATCTGAATTATCTTTCTCCTTCCCTCCCTCCTTCCTCTCTCCTCTGTCTCTCTTTCTCTCTCTCTCTCTCTCTATGTGTGTGTGTGTATATATATACACACACACATATATATCATATATATCATATCATATATATATATATGAGATAATCATTTGTTGCATAATGACATTTGGTCAATGATGACATTATATGACAGTGGTCCCATAAGGTTATAATAGGAATTGCAGTGATCTGAACATCTCTCTAGAATTCAGGGTGTGGTTTTTTTAAGCTACATCTACCTAGTCTGTAGAGACATTCCTGAACCCTTTAGGATTGATGTCTCTATCTGAATTATCTTTCTCCTTCCCTCCCTCCTTCCTCTCTCCTCTCTCTCTCTTTCTCTTTCTCTCTCTCTGTGTATGTATGTGTGTGTGTGTGTGTATATATACACACACACGTATACATGTGTATATATACACGTATACATATACACACACATATATTATATATATGATAATCATTTGTTGCATAATGACATAAATATATATACATGTATCTATACACACATATATATATCTCATATATATGATAATCATTTGTTGCATAATGACATTTGGTCAATGATGACATTATATGACAGTGGCCCTGTAAGGTTATTATACTGTATTTTCACTGTGCCTTTTCTATATTTAAATCCACAAATACCACTGTTGCCATTGCCTACAGTGTTCAGTACAGTCACATGCTGTACAGGTTTGCATCCTAGGAGCCTAGGAGCAATAGGCCACGTAAATATAACCTAGGTATGTAGTAAGCTATACCATTTAGGTTTAGGTAAGTACACTCTATTATGTTCGCACAATGATGAAATTGCTTAATGACACATTTCTCAGAATATGTCCCCATTGTTAAGGAATGCATGGCTGTATACACACACACGTGTTTGTGTGTTTTCATGTATATACATATATGTGTGTGTATGTATAAGATTAATAACAGGGACTCAAGAAGTTGCTGGAGTTGTTCCTTTCTTCAAGGGCCTAGCAATATATCTGATACCATCTCAAGAGGACCAAGGGCTTATAAGATGAACTTTCTGGGGTATTTGGGACTACTTCCTGATTAACTCCAAAAAGGAAGATAAAGGAAAGTAAAAAGGAAAGGAAAGCAACGGAGATGAACTAAACTTTCTTCCCTTATTTTCGTTGCAGCTGTTCACTTTATGGAGTATTCTAGTCCCTTGACATCCCTGCTTTTCCCTGCCCTTCAGGTTCCTTTTGGGCTCACTTTTTGTCTTTGAATTTAGCCTAGACTTTTTCTCTTCAACATTTTTTTTTTTTTTGAGACAGAGTCTTGCTCTGTCGCCCAGGCTGGAGTGCAGCAGTGCGATCTCAGCTCACTGCAACCTCCATCTCCCAGGTTCAAGCTATTCTCCTGCCTCAGCCTCCCGAGTAGCTGGGATTACAGGTGCCTGCCACCATGCCCAGCTAATTTTTGTATTTTCAGTAGAGACAGGGTTTCACCATTTCACTATGTTGGCCAGGCTGGTGTCAAACTCCTGACCTCGAGTGATCTGCCCGCCTGGGCCTCTCAAAGTGCTGGGATTACAGGTGTGAGCCACCATGCCAGGCCTCTCTTCAACTCTTCATTTGCCAAATTTCTGTTTCCTTCACTTCTTTGCAATGCTGTGCCTATCCTGCAATCCTAGTCCCTAAATCTGAGCAGCCATCTGCCTTCATCCTTCTCTTCCCAGACAGCCAAGGACTATAAAGGAAAAAACCACCGAACTGCAGATGGATGCCACCACATATTGATGCCTCACAGCCTCCACCCACCTCTCTGCTCAGCAACTCATTTATTTGGCCCTGGACACTCCTAAATAGCATCCATACCTGCATCCATTTACAGTCGTTCCTCAGTATCCATGGAAAATTGGTGGCAAGACCCCCTGCAAATATCAAGATCTGTGGGTGCTCACATCTCTGATATAAAAATGGCTTACTATTTGCATATAATCTAAACACATCCTCCTTTATACTTTAAATCATCTCTAGGTTTCTCGTAATAGCTAATACAATGTAAATGCTATGTAAATAGTTGTTATGCTGTATTGTTTAGGGAATAATGAAAGATAAAAAAGTCTACACATTCAGTAGGGATGCAGCCATCCATTTTTTTCTTTTTTTTTTTTTTTTTTTTTTTTTTGAGACGGAGTCTCGCTCCTGTAGCCCAGGCTGGAGTGCAGTGGCCGGATCTCAGCTCACTGCAAGCTCCGCCTCCCGGGTTCACACCATTCTCCGGCCTCAGCCTCCTGAGTAGCTGGGACTACAGGCGCCCACCAACCCGCCCGGCTAGTTTTTTGTATTTCTTAATAGAGACGGGGTTTCACCGTGTTAGCCAGGATGGTCTCGATCTCCTGACCTCGTGATCCACCCATCTTGGCCTCCCAAAGTGCTGGGATTACAGGCTTGAGCCACCGCACCCGGCCTCATTTTTTTCTTGAATATTTTTGATCCGCAGTTAGTTGAATCTGTGGCTATGGAACTCACAGGGAGAACTGACTGTACAGTGAGGTTGAGTGAAAAAACAGACTTTAGAATCAGATCAGACAGAAAGAGGTTTGAATCAAGTATCTGCCTCCTCTAGACCTGTGACCTTGGACAAGTCACATAAGCTCTGAACCTTAACTTTGTCAAATGTAAAATAGGTTTAACAGTAGTATAATAAGAATATCTACCTCACAGGTGTTGACAGGATCAGTGAGACAATATGCTGGTTTTCTCTTTTTCTCCCTACTCCTTTCATGTTGGCCGTACTTTCTTCCATTTTAAATTTCTTCATTCTCTTTAGCTCTTTAATAACTTTTGTGTAGCTCTTTTCCTTCCTTAATCACATTTATATAATGAAATGACTATTGTCACGATCCGAAATGACCTAAAGAATAATTTTGAGTTTATGTATTTACTGGCTGCTCTAAATATTTTCTAATTGTTGATCTCTCCCTTTTTAGGAAACTCTTTTTATAATAATCACTCTATTCCAGTTCCCCTCTTGGCTGTAACTCCTGTTATCCATCCAGCACTTGAATTGATTAACTCCTGTTCCCCTCCATGGCCCTGAGAAGTCCAAGGTTCTCCCAGGCTCCAGCCTCAGCTTTTTCCTTTTTCACTTTATACATACTTGCCAGCGCTGGGACAAGAGTGAACTAAACAAGGCACGTAGGGCACAATATTTAAGAGGTCCTCACTTCTCGGGGTGTACAAGTATATTTATGCCCTATAGGCCTTGCTTACCACACCCTAGTCCGGCCCTGACCCTGTTAACAAAATTTACTGAGCATACAACCACTACTGCCAGGCACTGTACTAGGCATCACAGTATCCATGCTCACTCTCTAGATGCCCACACACGTGGCTGTAACTACTGTTTACAGAACACTGAGTTCCAAATACTCATCTATAGTCAGATATGTCTCCTGAATTTCAGATTATCTTTCTAACTCCCTAACCGATTATCATAATGTAGCCAGTAATAGCTGATGTATATGTAATGCTTCTGCTGTGTTGGACACTGTGCTCAGTAACTTTGCATCCATTATCTCACTTCATCCTCACAAAAGTCCCACGAGATAGGCACTATCATCTTATTTTTATAAATGAAGAAAACTGAGATTCATAGAGGCTAAGGGCTTTGCCCAAGGTAACATACTAAAACATCAGACCTAAAATCCTAAAACATCAGGGTTCAGACTCTGGCAGTCAGACTAACGAGCCAATTCTCCTAGACATTATGCTGTGGCCCATAATCACATCAAACACAAAATGCCCAAGGCTCTAGCCATTTCTCCTCCCATACCCAGATGGTTAAGTCATACCACTTCTACTTCCTTAATATCATTTGAACTCCCCCCTTTTTTTGTACAGGTACTGTTCAGGTTCCAGCCTTAGTGTCTCCCGTAGATAATTGCAATAGTCTCAAGACTGCTCTCTCCTAGTCTGGGTATGGCCTCCCTCCCCAGCTATCATTTCATTAGAGTGTTGCCAGACTGGGCATCCTAAATCAGCCATCAGTCGTACTCCTTATGTTTATACTTTGGTACCTCCATATTGCATTTTATTGCCCAGTCTCCTTAGGTTAACGCCTTCATTATCTGATGACCAGCTCTGCCTAGTTTACCTGCCTCACTTGTCATACTCCATATGGAACCATACAAAACTCCTGAAATACCTCACATTCTTGTAAATCTGAGTCTTTGCACATGAGTGATCCTCTTTGCATAAAATGCCCTTATGTCAGACATTTAAAGAGAGAGAACACCTCATCTTTTTAGACCCAGATGAAAATACTTTCTCTCTATCAAGTGTGTCCCCATTTAATATGTTCTTTTCTCTATGATCCCTTGGTAACTGGTGCACATTTTATCACATTATATTGAAACTTCTCACCTGGCCTCATGGTGCTTTAGATCAAAGAGGGAGTCTTGTTTGTCCCCATACCCCTAATACCCTGACACAGTACCTGGCACTGTAGTTGTAACTCAGTAATGTCTGAATGAATGAAGGACATCTTTGATGCATACACTTTACAAAACTAAACTGGTTTTGCAGAACTGTTTTAATTTCAAAATTCCAAACTGTTGCAATAATACCTAAAGGCAGCAGCCATGAAAATGCAACATCTCAGCAAATCACTCACAGAAACTCCTTTTAGAAGCCAATGAGAGTTTTAATAGCAGAAGAGAGTGCTGCATTAATACTGTCCATCCTTAGAAAAATTCCCCTGGCCCCCTCCTCAAGGGCTTATTATCTCTGGCTACAATGGCTGCAGAATCACATTGCCTTTCTCCTTAGTATTGTCTGGGGATCATATATTTAACTTCCCTTCAGGTTTATCTCTAGTCATTATTTCCCTTGCTCCAAAAGCCTGGTTCATCTTTATTCTTATATATCCTTTCCCCAGCATCTGAAGTCTTCAAGGAGGCAGAAGCCCTCTACCTTGATCATCTCACCACTTCTATAGAAGAAAGGGTTTGGATCCTTTGTCCTCCCAGATGTCACACTAATGAGATATGTCTAATGACCTTGCTTTATGTCCTGCTTTGTGAGTTTTCCAACAAATTTTCTTTATCCCTTGACTTTACTCACTTTGCTAGTTTAACCTCTGTATTTTTTTAATCATTATTTCAGCATTTCAGTCTGATTTCACAGCTGACATCATGTCTGGAGTGGGAACCACAGGGCCAGTCAGCTTTCTGGGGGTGCTTAGGGTTGGCACCCCTGATCTTGGTACTGTCAGCTACTAGATTTGATTCTAGAAGGTTGACAAGTAAGTGTGATAAATGCTTCCTGTGAGAACATGCTGTTTGTCCAAATGGGATAATTTCTTCCCCATATGCCTTCCTCTGGGGAATATATAAAGTCACTAGTTGTGAAAAAACAAAGTGATATATGTTGCATTAGCTAACTTCCTACTCTTCATGTCAATTCTTAGACTTGCTTTTCTCCCCTAGGGAACTCAACTGAGTATTGTGTTTCCCCAGATATCAACTCCAAGATGTTTTACATAGAGACAAAATGATTTTTTCCTAATCCACGAAAAGTTTTGGTGATAACTAACAGCTTGCTAATGAAAGGTTAATCTTTATGTTTTAACTAAAACTTTAAATTGAAGATATATATTTTAAAAAATTAGAGACATACCTCATTACATACTTCTAAAACCTTGAAATGTCATGTATCTTAAAATCAGACTTTTTGTGTAAATAAGACCATTGTGCTTTCATTTCCTATTTTGATTTCAAAGTGGTAAGCCCAAACAAAAAATAATGTGGTTAATTTTTTCACTGTATTCTGCTATTTCTTTGTTTTCCCACTTTTGATTTTTTTAAACCAAAGAAATGAATGTTTTCTAACAGGAATTACATGACCAAATCATAAACTGAACAGTGTTTGTTAAACATAAATGCATCATAAGCATTGTTGATCTGTTTAGTTTTAAAAATGAAGAAGAAAACCTAGCTAACAAAGAACCAGTACTTACCAACCTGCATGCTGGCTGCTAGACTCTTCAATATTGCTGTCAAATCATGTAATCAAAATTTAGTGAAGAAGACAGCATCAGATATTTCTATATCTAAAAGGCAAGCATACTCAATGTATTTTTAAAAAGGAAACAAACCTGTACATTCAGCACTGAGTAGATATCCTAAAAGGCAGATGGTGATGAGGCCTGGTGATTCTGCCATGATCACGTTCACACGCTGCATAACCTTTGCTAGCTGATTGTGCAAGTGGTAAGGTCGATTAGTTGTACCAAAGTACAAGCTGAGCTGTATTTACTTCTGGGAAATACTGTCCATCTCCCTCAATGGGTCTTTGGACTATTTCCAATGGCCTCTTGGGACAAGTGAAGAGAATGGGCAGTGGTCATTATTAAATTTCACCTCTGACTTTGTGGGCTTCTGCCACTGTGGCTGATTTGAGGCTGAAACAGGAAGTGATACATCTTCAGAATGGAGATAGGCATAGTGGCTACTTTTACTGGAGCAGCACAATTCATCACTGGGACACGTCTTATCTTTGTAAGAGATCACTGATGTTTGCCAGAATGGCTGTAGCACTTTACATTTCCATCAGCAACGTATGAGTGGTCCAGTTAGTTTATTTGATTTTTTTTTTTTTTTTTTTTTTTTTACTGTCAGATTCTTAAGGTTGTTTGTATATTCTAGATATGAGTCCTTTCATAGATATGTGGATTACATATATTGTCTCCAGCCTGTAGCTTGTCTTTTGTTCCCTTAATTAGGTCTTTCACAGAGCAGAATTTTTTAGTTTTGATGTAGTTCAGTTTATTTATTTTTTTATTTTATGGATCACTTTTAGAACTCTTCCACTAACACTAGATCCTGATGATTTTTTTCTAAATGTTTTACAGTTTGAAGTTTTAGATTTATGCCCATGCTCCATTTTGAGTTAATATTTGTGTAAAGTATGACATTTAGGTCTACCTTCATTTATTTTTTTTTTCGATAGAGATGTCCAATTTACCTAGCACAATTTGTTAAAACAAAAGGCGAAAAAACCACCCCATCCTTCCTTGATTGAATGGCTTGCGAAATTTTTTCATAAGTCAGTTAACCATATTGTTTTGGGTCTACTACCAGTTTCTCTAGCTATTCTTTGTGCCATTGATGTAGTTATCCCTCTGCCAATACCACACTGTCATAATTATTCTAGCTATATAGTAAGACTTTATAATAGGTAGAGTGATTCCTCCAACTTTATTCTTCTTTTGGTAAGATGTTTTTAACTGTTCTAAGGGCTTGTATAAATTTTAGAATGATCTTATATGTATCTAAAGAGATACTTACTGGGATTTTTATAGGAATTATGTAAAACCTGTATGTCAATTTGGGAAAATCGATACCTTCAATGTGTTGAGTTTTTCAATCCAGGAACATAACACATGTGTCTCTTCACTTATTTTGGTCTTTTATTTCTTTCATCAGCTTTTTGTAATTTTTAACATATATATCCTATACATGTTTTAGTAAGTGTATACATAAGGATTTAATTTTCTCTGGAGTAATTATGAATGCTATTGTGTTTCATTTTAAGACTTTATTTTTTTTAGAGCGGTTTTAGATTCACAGCAAAATTGAGTGGAAGGTACAGAGATCTCCCATATACCCTCTGTCCCCACACATGCACAACCTCCTTCATTATCAACATGCCTAGCCAGAGTGGTCCATTTATCACAAATGATGAATCTTCATTGACACATCATAATCACTCAAAGTCAGTTGTTTACTTTAGGTTTCATTCTTGGTGTTGTCCATGCTAAAGGTTTGGACAGATGTATAATGACATATATCCATCATCATAGTATTATACAGAGTAGTTTCACTGCCCTAAAAATCCTCTGTGCTCTACCTTATCTCCCCACAACCCCGGAAATCACTTATCATTTTTACTGTCTCCATAGCTTTGACTCCTTCAGAAAGTCATGTACAGTTTGATGAAGATACATTCGGAGCAATGTGTTATTAGGCAATTTCATCACTGTGCGAACATCACAGAGTGTACTTACACAAACCTAGATGACATAGCCTACTACACAACTAAGCTATATGATAGCCTATTGCTTTTAGGCTACAAACCTGTACAGCATATTACCATACTGAATACTGTAGGCAATTATAATATGATGGTATCTGTGTACATAAACAGAAAAAGTACAGTAGAAAGAAAAGAAAAAATAGTACACCTGTATAGGGGACTTACTAAGAATGGAGCTTGCAGGACTGGAAGTTGCTCTGGGTGAGTCAGTGAGTGAGTGGTGAGTGAATGTGAGGGCCTAGGGCATTACTATACACTACTGTAGATTTTTATAAACACTGTCCTCTTAAGCTACACACCAAATTTCTAAAAAAATGTTTAACCTGGCCAGGTGTGGTAGCTCATGCCTGTAATCCCAGCATTTTGGGAGGCCAAGAAATGGGTGGATCACTTGAGGTCAGGAGTTTGAGAGCAGTCTGGCCAACGTGGTGAAACCCCCTCTCTACTAAAAATACAAAAATTAGCCAGGCATGGTGGCACACACCTGTAGTCCCAGCTATTCGGGAGGCTGAGGTGGGAGAGTTGCTTAAACCCGGGAGGCGGAGGTTGCAGCAAGCCAAGATCACGCCATTGCACTCCAGCCTGGGCAACAAAAAAAAAAAAAAGTTAACCTTAGTTTACAGTAACGTGTTTATTTTATAAACTTTTTAGTTTTTAAACCTTTTTGACCCTTTCATAATAATACTTAAAGCATAAACACATGGTACAGCTGAACAAAAATATTTTCTTTCTTTATATCGTTATAAGCTTTTTCTGTTTTTTATTAACTTTAAAACTTTTTTTAAAAAACTAAGACACAAGAAAACATATTGGCTTAGGCCTCCACAGGGTCACGATCATTAATATCACTGCCTTCTACCTCCACACTTGGATGGTCTTCAGGAGCAATAACATACATGAAGCTGTCATTTCCTCTGATACCAATTCCTTCTTCTGGAATACCTCTTGAAGGACCTGCCTGAGGCTATTTTACAATTAACTTTGTTTATAAGTAGAAGAAGTATACTATAAAATAACAATAAAATATAGTATATTAAATACACAAATCAGTAACATAGTTTTTAGTTATCAAGTATTATGTAGTGTACATAACTGGGCTATATTTTTATACAACTGATAGTGTGGTACGTTTCTTTACACCAGCATCACTACAAACACCTGAGTGATGTATTGTGCTACAATGTTACAACAGCTATGATGTCACTATGCAATAGGAATTTTTCAGCTCCATCATAATCTTATGGGACCACTGTCATATACGCATTCTGTCATTGGCCAAGATGTTATGTGGTACATGACTGTAGTTGAAATCACATACTATGTAGCCTTTCCAGATTTCCAGATTGGCTTCTTTCACTTAGTAATACGCTTTTAAATTTTACTCATGTCTTTTCATGGTTTGATAGCTCATTTCTTTTTTAGCCCTGAATAATATTCTATTGCCTGAATGTACCACAGTTTATTCACCTATTGAAGGACATCTTGGTGGTTTCCAAGTTTTAGCAATTATAAGTAAAGTTTTTATAGATGTCTGTGTGCATGTTTTTGTGTGGATGTATGTTTTCAACTCCTTTGAGTGAATAGCGTGGAGTGAGATTGATGGATTATATGTTAAAAGTATGTTTAGTTTTGTGAGAAACTGCCCGACTGTCTTCTAAAGTGGCTGTTCCACTCTGCATTCTCACCAATAAGTGAATAAAAGCTCCTGTTGCTCCACATCCTCATTAGCATTGTATTGTCAGGGTCCTGGATTTTGGTCATTCTAATAGATATATAATGGTATCTCATTGTCGTTTCAATTTGCAATTCCCTGATAACATATGATGTAGAGCATTTTTTCATATACTTCTTTGCCATCTGTGTTTCTTCTTTGGTGAGTTGTCTGTTAAGTTCTTTGGCCCATGTTACATGAAAATAACTCATTATTTTCTTATTGTTAAGAGTTCTTTGTATGTTTTTGATAACATTCCTTAACCAGATATAGCTTGGGGAAATGTTTTCTTCCAGTCTGTGGCTTATATTTTCATTCTTTTGACAGTGTGTATCATAAAGCAAAAAAATTTTAATTTTAATGGACTCTAATGTATCATTTTTTTCTTTCATATATCTTGCCTATGGTGTCATATCTAAAATGTTATAACCAAACACAAGGTCATCTAGATTTTTTTTCTTATGTTATCTTCTAGGAGTTTTCTGGTTTTACACTTTACATTCAGGGCTGTGATCCATTTTGCATTAATTTTTGTGAAGGGTGTAAGGTTTGTGTCTAGATTCGTTTTTTTTTATGTCCAGTTCCACACCATTTGGTGAAAATACTATCTTTTGTCAATTTTATTGCCTTTGCTCCTTTGTCAAAGATCAGTTGACTATATTATGAGGGTCTGCTTCTGGGCTCTCTATACTATTCTATTGATCTATTATATTTATATATTCTTTTGCCAATATCATGCTGTCTTAATTACTGTAGGTTTATATAAGTCTTGAGGTCTGGTAGTGTCAGTCCTCCAACTTTGTTCTTCTCATTCAATATTGTACTGGCTATTCTGGGTCTTTTGCCTCTTCACATAGACTTTATAATCATTTTGTCAATATCTGATATGGTTTGGGCTCTGTATTCCCACTCAAATCTCATCTTGAATTGTAATCCTCAAGTGTGGAGGGAGGAGGTGATTGGATCATGGGGGTGGTTTCCCCCATGCTGTTTTTGTGATACTGTGCAGTTGAGTTCTCATGAGATTTGATGGTTTTATAAGCATCTGGCATTTCCTCTGCTTGCCCTTCTCTCTCCTGCCACTATGTGAAGAAGGTCCTTCCTTCCCCTTTTCCTACAGCCATGATTATAAGTTTCCTGAGACCTCTATAGCCTGTGAGCCAATTAAACCTTTTTCCTTTATAAATTACCCAGTCTCAGGTATTTTTTTATAGCAGTGTAAGAATGGACTAATACAGTAAATTGGTACCAGAAGTGGGGTACTACTATAGAGATACTTGAAAATGTGAAAGTGACTTTGGAACTTGGTAACAGGCAGAGATTGGAATACTTTGGAGGGCTCAGAAGAAGACAGGAAGATGTGGAAGTGTTTGGAGCTTCCTAGAGACTTGTTGAATGGTTCTCTCCAGAATGCTGATAGTGATGTGGACAATGAAGTCCAAGCTGAGGTTGTCTCAGATGGAGATAAATTTACTGGAAACTAAAGTAAAGATCACTCTTGCTATGCTTTAGCAAAGAGACTGGTGGCATTTTGCCCCTGTCCTGGAGATCTGTGAAGCTTTGAAACTGAGAGAGATGATTTAGGGTATCTGGCAGAAGAAATTTCCAAGCAGCAAAGTGTTCAAGAGGTAACAGGGTGTAAATGTTTGGAAAATTTGCGCATGACCATGTGGTAGAAAAGAAAAACCCATTTTCTGGGGCAAAATTCAAGCCAACTGCAGAAATTTACATAAGTAATGAGGATCTAAATGTTAATCACCAAGACAATGGGAAAATATCTCCAGGGCACATCAGAGATCTCCATAGCAGCCCCTCCCATCACAGGCCTGGAGGCTTAGGAGGAAAAATGGTTTTCTGGGCTGGGCCCAGGACCATGCTACTGCTCTGTGCAGCCTCAGGACTTGACGCCCTGTGTCCCAGCTGTGGATAAAAGGGGCCAATGTACAGCTCAGGCCATTGCTTCAGAGGTTACAAGTCCCAAGACTTAGCAGCCTCCACATGGGTTGGGCCTGCAGGTATACATAAGTCAAGAATTAAGGTTTGGAAACCTCTGCCTAGATTTCAGAGGATGTATGGAAATGCCTGGATGTCCAGGCAGAAGTTTGCTGCAGGGGTGGAGTCTTCATGGAGAGCCTCTGCTAGGGCAGTGCAGAGGGAAATGTGGGGTTTGAGCCCCCACTCCATAGAGTCCCCACTGGTTCACTGCTTAGTGGAGCTGTGAGAAGAGGGTCACTGTCCTCCAGACCCCAGAATGGTAGATTTACAGGCAGCTTGCACCATGCATCTGGGAAAGCCACAGACACTCAACACCAGCTGTGAAAGCAGCTAGGGTGGGGGACTGCACCCTGCAAAGCCACAGGGGTGAAGCTGCCCAAGGCCATGGGTGCCCACCCTTTGCATCAGTGTGCCCTGGATGTGAGACATGGAGTCAAATGAGATTATTTTGGAGCTTTAAGATTTAATGACTGCTTTTCTGGATTTTGGACTTGCATGGGACCTGTAGCCCCTTTGTTTGGACCAATATCTCCCATTTGGAATGGGCACATTTACCCAATGCCTGTACCCCCATTGTATTTTGGAAGGAACTAACTTGCTTTTGATTTTACAAGCTCATAGGCAGAAGGGACTTGTCTCGGATGAGACTTTGGACTTAGACTTTTGAGTTAATGCTGGAATGAGTTAAGACTTAGGGAGACTGTTGGGAAGGCATGATTGGTTTTGAAATGTATAAATGACATTAGATTTGGGAGGGGCCAGGGGTAGAATGATATGGTTTGACCCTGTGTCTCCCCCCAAATCTCATCTCAAATTGTAATCCCCACATGTTGAGGGAAGGACCTGTAATTCCCATGTGTGGAGGGAGGGAGGTGATTGGATCATGAGGGCAGTTTTCCCTGTGCTTTACTCATAATAGTGAGTGAGTTCTCACAAGATCTGGTGGTTTTATAAGTGTCTGGAATTTCCCTTACTTGCCCTTCTGTCTCCTGCCACCATGTGAAGAAGGTCTTGCTTCCCCTTCCACCATGATTTTAAGTTTCCTGAGGCCTCCCCAGCCATCCAGAACTGTCAGTAAATTAAATCTCTTTTCTTTATAAATTACCTGTTCTTGGATATTGTTTTATGGCTGTGTGAGAACCAACCAATATCCAAAAAAAAAAAAAAAAAAAAAAAAGGACAATGTGGCACATGTATGCCATGGAATACCATGCAGATAAAAAAAGACTTGCTGGGATTTTGATCAGGATTGCATTGAATCTATAAATGACATTGGGAAGAACTGACATTTTTATGATATTGGGTCTTCTATCCATTAACATGGAATATTTCTCTAGTTCTACTTTCGTTTCTTTCATCAGAGTTTTGGACTTTTTCTCATATAGACCTTGTACATATTTTGTTATATTTATATGCACAAATTTTATTTTTGTGGCTGCTAATGTAAACATCATTATGTTTTTAATTTCAAATTCCACTTGCTCATTGCTTGTATATAAGAAAATTATTGACTTTTGTATATTAACCTTGTATCCTGCAACCTTATACAATCACTTATTAGTTTCAGGAGTTTTGCTGTTGTCTTTTAAATTTCTGTTTTTGCATATTCATTTTTATGAAATAAGAATGCAACTGATTTTTGCACATTGATTTTGCATCTTCTGACTTTGCAGAACTCATTTAGTAGTTCTAGGAGACTTTTTCATTTTTTTGTAGATTGCTTGGAGTTTTCTACATATATAATCATGTTATTTGCAAACAGTATAGTTTTATTTCTTTGTTTTCAATTTGTAGGCCTTTATATTTTTTGCTGAGTGCAGTTGCTAGAACTTCCACCATATGTTGAATTACAGTGGTGAGAGAAACATACTTTCCTTTTTCCTGATCTTAATGGGGGAAGTACTCAGTCTTTCTATAATAAGTATGTTAGCTATAAGCTTTTTGTAGATGTTCTTTATTTAGTTGAGGTAATATCCCTCTTTCTTGACTTGATGACATTTTTAAAAACAATGAATGGGTATTGGATTTTGTCATACTTTTTCTGTGTCAATTGATATGATTATATGACTTTTTTCTTCAGTTTCTTGATAAAATAAATTACATTAAGTATTGAATGTTGACTCACATTGCATACCTGGAAAAAGATTCCATTATATATATATTTATATATATATATATGTGTGTGTGTGTGTATGTGTGTGTGTGTGTATATATATGTATATACACACACCATATATATGCCATATATACACGATATGTATTTTTTATATTTTATTTTATTGTAGTAAGAATATTTAACATGAGATTTACCTTCTTAACAAATGTTTAACTGTACACTACAGTGTTTTTGCTATAGGTACAAATTGTACAGCAGGTCTCTAGAATATATTCATCTTGCTTAACTGAAACTTTATGCCCATTAACTAGTAACTCTTCATTTCCTTCCCCATGCAGATCCTGGCAATCCCCCATTTCACTCTTTGATTCTATGAAAGTAATTATTATACATACTTCATGTAAGTGGAATCATGCAGTACTTGTCTTTGTTTGACAGACTTATTTCACTTATGACAATGTCCTCAAAGTTCATCTATGTTGTTGCAAATTATAGAATTTCCTTCTTTTTTAATTTTAGTTTTGTTGGGAACATGGTAGGTGTATATATTTATGGGTTACATGAGATATTTTGATACAGGCGTGCAATGCATACTAATCACATCATGGAAAATGGGGTATACATACCTTCAGGCATTTATCCTTTGTGTTACAAACAATCTGGTTATACCCTTTTAGTTATTTTTAAATGTATTTTTCACATTGTTCACTGTTGGCATACATAAATGCTTCTGAGTTTTGTATGTTGATTTTGTATCCTGCAAATTCACTGCATGTGTTTATCAGTTCTAATAGCTTTTTGGTGGAACCTTTAGGTTTTTTCCAAATATAAGGCACTATTATCTGCACAAAAGGATAATTTGACTTCTTCCTTTGCAATCTGGGTGCCCTTTATTTCGTTCTCTTTTCTATTTGCTCTAGCTATGACTTCCAGTACTATGTTGAATAACAGTGGTGAAAGTGGGCATCCATGCATGTTCCTGATTTTAGAGGAAAGCCTTTCAGTTTTCCCCCATTTATTATGATACTGTGAGTCTGTCCTATATAGCTTTTTATTATGTTTAGGTATGTTCCTTCTAGTTTTTTGAGTTGTTTTTTTAATCATGAAAAATGTTGAATTTTAAAAAATTCTTTTTCAGCATCAATTGAAAAGATCATATGGATTTGTCCTTCATTCTGTAGATATGATGTATCACCTTGATGGATTTGCATATGTGGAACCATCCTTCCATCCATGGGATAAATCCCACTTGGTCATGATGAATGATCTTTTTATTCTATTGTTCAATTCCATTTGCTAGTATTTTGCTGAGGATTTTGGCAACAGTATCAATTAGAGATACTGACTTGCAGTTTTCTCTTTTCGATGTGCCTTTGTCTTGTTTGGTATCAGGGTGATATTGGCCTTGTAGAATCAATTTGGAAGTATTGTCTCCTAGTCTATCTTTTTGAATAGTTTGAGTAGAATTTGTATTGGTTCTTCTTTAAATACTTGGTAGAATTCAGCAGTAAAGCCATTGGGTGCTGGGTTTTTCTTTTCTTTTCTGGGAGACTTTTTATTATGACTTTGATCTCATTACTTGTTATTGTTCTGTTCAGGTTTTGGATTTCTTGGTTCAATCTTGGTAGGCTATATGTGTCTAGGAGTTTATCAATTTCCTCTAGATTTTCCAATTTATTGGCATGTAGTTGCTTATAGTAGCTACTAATGATTCTTTGAATTTCTGCAGTATCACCTGTAATACCTCCTTTTCATCTCTGATTTTATTTATTTGGGTCTTGTCCTTGTTTTCCTTAGTTAGTCTGGTTAAAGATTTGTCAAGTTT
>NW_012107230.1:710169-716240 GCF_000951045.1 Mandrillus leucophaeus
ATCTTTTTTTATTTTTTTTAAATTTCAAATTTATTTATATTTGCTCTGATCTTTATTCTTTTCATCTACTAGTTTTGGGTTCAGCTTTGCTCTTGCTATTCTAGATGCCTTTTCAATGATGCCTCCTTAGGTTACTTATCTGAAGTTTTTCTTCTTTTTTGATGTAGGCACTTATAGCTATAAATTTCTCTCTCAGCACTGCTTTCCCTGTATCCCACAGGTTTTGGTATGTTGCATTTCCATTGTCATTTGTTTCAAGAAACTTCAATTTTTAAATTTCTTCATTGACCCATTGGTCATTCAGGAGCATATTGTTTAATTTCCAAGTATTTGTGTAGTTTCCAAACATCTTGTTGATTTCTAATTTTACTCCATCATGGTCAGAGAAGTTGCTTGGTATTATTTCAATTTTTAAATGTTATAAGACTTTTGTTGTGATCTAACATATAGTCTGTTCTGAGAATAATCCATATACTGAGGAGAAGAATGTGTATTCTGCAGCTGTTGGATGAAATGTTTTATAAATATCTATTAGGTCCATTTGTTCTAAAGTACAGATTAAGTCCAATGTTTCCTTGTTGAGTTTCTCTCTGGGAGGTTAGTTTAATGCTGAAAGTAGGGATTTGAAGTCTACAGCTATTGTTGTATAGAGGCCTATCTCTCTTTTTTAGCTCTAATAATGTTTGCTTAATGCATCTGGGTGCTTTTGTGTTGAATGAATTTATGTTTACAATTGTTATATCATCTTGCTCAATTGATCTTTTTATCATTAATGACATTTGTTGTCTCTTCTTACAGTTCATGTCTTGAAACCTATTTTGCCTCATATGAGTATAGCTATTCCTGCTCTTTTCTGGTTTTCTTAGCATGGAATATCTTTTTCCATCCCTTTATTTTCAGTCTATGTGAATCTTTTTATACAGATGAAGTATGTTTTCTTGTAAGCAACAGAACATTGGGTCTTGTTTTTTTTAATCTATTAAGCCAGTCTATGTCTTTTGATTGGAGAGTTTAGTACATTTGCCATCAATGTTATTGATAAGTAAGGACTTACTATTGCCATTTTATTATTTGTTTTCTGGTTGTTTTGTGGTTTACTCTTCCTTGTTCCTTCCTTCCTGCCTTCCTTTTAGTAAGGATGATTTTCTCTGGCGATATGATTTAATTTCTTGCTGTTTATTTTTTGTGTATCCCTGGTGGTTTTTGATTTGAAGTTACCCCGAGGCTTGCAAATAGTATCTTATAGCGCATTATTTTAAGCTAATGACAACTTAACACTGATTGTATAAACAAGCAAACATGCAAAAAGAAAACTAATAAAAAACCTCTACACTTTAACTTTATCCCCTGCTTTTTAACCTTATGTTGTTTCTCTTTATGTCTTTTTTGTTGTTGTTGTTTTTTTGAGATGGAGTTTTGCACTGTTGCCCAGGCTAATGTGCAGTGGCACAATGTTGGCACGCCACAACCTCTGCCTCCCAGGTTCAAGCAATTCTCCTACCTCAGCCTCCATAGTAGCTGGGATTTCAGGCACCCCTGCCACCATGCCCAGCTAATTTTTTGTATTTTTAGTAGAGATAGGGTTTCACTATGTTGTCTGGGCTGGTCTCAAACTCCTGATCTTGTGATCTGCCCACCTCAGCCTCCCAAAGTGCTGGGATTACAGGCATGAGTCACTGTGCCCAGCCCTCTTTATGTCTTATTGTACTGTCTATGTCTTGAAGTGTTTTTGTAATTATTATTTTTGATTGGTTCATCATTTTTTCTTTCTATTTAAAATAAAAATACTTTACACAACATAATTATAGTGTTATAATGTTCTGTGTTTCTCTGTGTGTTTACTATTATCAGTGAGTTTTGTATATTCAGATAAGTTTTTTTGCTCATTGACATCCTTTTCTTTCAGATCGAAGAACTCTTTTTAGCATTTCTTGTAGAACTGGTCTGGTGGTGATGAAATCCATCAGGTTTTGTTTGTTTGGGAAGGTCTTCATTTCTCCTTTAAGCTTGAAGGATGCTTTCAATAGATATACTATTCTAGAATAAAACTTTTCCTTTTGTCAGATGAGTAGGGAAAAGTTTTATTCTAAGAAAAAAAAAAAACAATTTTTCCTTCAGCCCTTTAAATATGTCATGCCACTCTTCCCTTGCCTGTATGGTTTCCACTGAAAAGTCTTATTGGACCTCCATTGTATGTTATTTGTTTCTTTTCTCTTGCTGCTTTTACTGTCCTTTCTCTATCCTTGATCTTTGTCAAGTAACTATTAAATTCCTTGAGGTAGTCTTTTAGTTAAACCTCCTTCATGTTCTGCAACCTTTTTGTATTTGAATGTGGAATTTGATTTCTCTTGGTTTTGGAAGTTCTCTGTTATTACCCCTTTGGATAAACTTTCTACTCTTACCTCTTTCTCTACCTCCTCTTTAAGGTCAGTAACTCTGAGATTTACCTTTTTTAGCCTATTTTATAGATCTTGTAGGCATACTTCATTGTTTTTATTCTTTTTTTTTTTGCCCCCTCTGACTGTGTATTTCAAATAGCCTGTCTTCAAGTTCGCTAATTCTTTCTTCTGCTTGATCAATTCTGCTATTAAGAGACTCTGATGAATTCTTCAGTATGTTAATTGCATTTTTAAACCCTGGAATTTGTTTGATTCTTTTAAATTATTTTAATCTCTGTTAAATTTATCTAATAGAATTCTGAAACCCTTCTCTGTGCTATCTTGAATTTCTTCAACACAGCCATTTTAAATTCTCTGTTTGAAAGGTCACATATCTCTGTTTCTCCAGGATCGGTCCCTGGTGCCTATTTTTAAATTTTTTTATTATGCTTTAAGTTCTAGGGTACATGTGCACAACTTGCAGGTTTGTTACATGTACCATGTTGGTTTGGTGCACCCATCAACTCGTCATTTACCTTAGGTATTTCTCCTAATGCTATCCCTCCCCCAGCCCCCCATCCTCCAACAGGCCCTAGTGTGTGATGTTCCCCTCCCTGTGTCCATGTGTTCTCATTGTTCAGCTCCCACTTATGAGTGAGAACATGCAGTGTTTGGTTTTCTGTCCTTGTGATATTTTGCTGAGAATGATGGTTTCCAGCTTCATCCATGTCCCTGCAAAGGACATGAACTCGTCCTTTTTTGTGGCTACATAGCATTCCATAGTGTTATATGTGCCACATTTTCTTTATCCAGTCTATTATTGATGGACATTTGGGTTGGTTCCAAGTCTTTGCTGTTGTGAATAATGCTGCAATAAACATACATGTGCATGTGTCTTTATAGTGGAATGATTTATAATCCTTTGGGTATATACCCAGTAAAGGGATGGCTGGGTCAAATGGTATTTCTAGTTCTAGATACCATCTATATCAAATGGTATTTCTAGATCTAGACAGTGCCACATTGTCTTCCACAATGCTTGAACTAATTTACACTTCCACCAACAGTGTAAAAACATTCCTATTTCTCCACATCTTCTCCAGCATCTGCTGTTTCCTGACTTTTTAATGATTGCCGTTCTAACTGGTGTGAGATGGTATCTGATTGTGGTTTTGATTTGCATTTCTCTGATGACCAGTGATGATGAGCATTTTTTTCATATGTCTGTTGGCTGCATAAATGTCTTCTTTTGAGACGTGTCTGTTCATATCCTTTGCCCTCTTTTTGATGGGGTTGTTTTTTCTTGTAAATTTGTTTAAGTTCTTTGTAGATTCTGGATATTAGCCCTTTGTCAAATGGAGAGATTGCAAAAATTTTCTCCCATTCTGTAGGTTGCTTGTTCACTCTGATGATAGTTTCTTTTGCTTTGCAGAAGTTCTTTAGCTTAATTAGATCACGTTTGTCTATTTTAGCTTTTGTTGCCATTGCTTTTGGTGTTTTAGTCATGAAGTCTTTGCCCATGCCTATGTCCCGAATGGTATTGCCTAGGTTTTCTCCTAGGGTTTTTATGGTTTTAGGTCTAACATTTAAGTCTTTAATCCATCTTGAGTTAATTTTTTTGTAAAGTGAAAGGAACGGGGTTCAGTTTCAGCTTTCTACACATGGCTAGCCAGTTTTCCCAGCACCATTTATTAAATAGGGAATCCTTTCCCCATTGCTTGTTTTTGTCAGGTTTGTCAAAGATCAGATGGATGTAGATATGTGGTGTTATTTCTGAGTCCTCTGTTCTGTTCCATTGGTCTATATCTCTGTTTTGGTACCAGTAGCATGCTGTTTTGGTTACTGTAGCCTTTTAGTATAGCTTGAAGTCAGGTAGCATGATGCCTCCAGCGTTGTTCTTTTTGCTTAGGATTGTCTTGGCTATGCGGGCTCTTTTTTGGTTCCATATGAAATTAAAAGTATTTTTTTTTCCAATTATGTGAGCAAAATCATTGGTAGTTTGATGGGGATGGCATTGAATCTATAAATTACCTTGGGCAATATGGCCATTTTCATGATATTGATTCTTCCTATCCATGAGCATGGAATGTTTTTCCATTTGTTTGTGTCCTCTCTTGTTTTCTTGAGCAGTGGTTTGTAATTCTCCTTGAAGAGGTCCTTCACATCCCTTGTAACTTTTATTACTAGGTATTTTATTCTCTTTGTAGCAATTGTCAATGGGAGTTCATTGATAATTTGGCTGTTTGTCTGTTCTTGGTGTATAGGAATGCTTGTGACTTTTGCACATTGATTTTGTATCCTGAGACTTTGCTGAAGTTGCTTATCAGCTTAAGGAGATGTTGGGCTGAGATGATGGTGTTTTCTAAATATACACTCATGTCGTCTGCAAACAGAGATAATTTGACTTCCTCTTTTTCTAATTTAATACTCTTTATTTCTTTCTCTTGCCTGATTGCCCTGGCTAGAACTTCCAATGCTATGTTGAATACGAGTTGTGAGAGAGGACATCCTTGTCTTGTGCTGGTTTTCAAAGGGAATGCTTCCAGTTTTTGCTCATTCAGTATGATATTGGCTATGAGTTTGTCATAAGTAGCTCCTATTATTTTGAGATATGTTCCATCAATACCTAGTTTATTGAGAGTTTTTAGCATAAAAGACTGTTGAATTTTGTTGAAGGTCTTTTCTGCGTCTGTTGAGATAATCATGTGTTTTTTTCGTTGATTCTGTTTATGTGATGGATTACATTTATTGATTTGCGTATGTTGAACCAGCCTCTCATCCCAGGGATGAAGTCGACTTGATTGTGGTGGTAAGCTTTTTGATGTACTGCTGGATTCAGTTTGCCAATATTTTGTTGAGAATTTTTGCATCGATGTTCATCAGGGCTATTGGTCTAAAATTCTCTTTTCTTGTTGTGTCTCTGCCAGGCTTTGGTATTAGGATGATGCTGGCCTCATAAAATGAGTTAGGGAGGATTCCCTCTTTTTCTATTCATTGCAATAGTTTCAGAAGGAATGGTACCAGCTCCTCTTTGTATCTCTGGTAGAAACCGGCTGTGAATCGGTTTGGTCCTGGACTTTTTTGGTTGGTGGGCTATTAATTGTTGCCTCAATTTCAGAGCCTGTTATTGTCTATTCAGAGATTCAACTTCTTCCTGGTTTAGTCTTTGGAGGGTGTATGTGTCCAGGAATTTGTTCATTTCTTCTAGATTTTCTAGTTTATTTGTGTAGAGGTATTTGTAGAATTTTCTGATGGTAGTTTGTATTTCTGTGGGATTGGTGGTGATATCCTGTTTACAATTTTTTATTGCGTCTATTTGATTCTTCTCTCTTTTCTTCTTTATTAGTCTTGCCGGCGGCCTATTTTGTTGATCTTTCAAAAAACCAGCTCCTGGATTCATTGATTTTTTGAAGGGTTTTTTGTGTCTCTATCTCCTTCAGTTCTGATCTGATCTTAGTCATTTCTTTTCTTTTGCTTGCTTTTGAATTTGTTTGCTCTTCCTTCTCTAATCCTTTTAATTGTGATATTAGGGTGTCGATTTTAGATCTTTCCTGCTCTCTCGAGGGCATTTAGTGCTATAGATTTCCCTCTATACACTGCTTTAAATGTGTCCCAGAGATTCTGGTACGTTGTGTCTTTGTTCTCATTGGTTTCAAAGAACATCTTTATTTCTGCCTTCATTTCGTTATTTAC
>NW_012107230.1:716645-724942 GCF_000951045.1 Mandrillus leucophaeus
GCTTTATGAATCTGGGTGCTCCTGTATTGGTGCATATATATTTAGGATAGTTAGCTCTTCTTGTTGAATTGATCCCTTTACCATTATGTAATGGTCTTCTTTGTCTCTTTTGATCTTTGTTGGTTTAAAGTCTGTTTTATCAAAGAAAAGGATTGCAAACCCTGCTTTTTTTTTTTTTTTCCATTTGCTTGGTAGATCTTCCTCCATCCCTTTATTTTGAGCTGATGAGCATCTTTGCACATGAGATGGTCCTCCTGAATACAGCACACCAATGGGTCTTGACTCTTTATCCAATTTGCCAGTATGTATCTTTTAATTGGGGAATTTAGCCCATTTACGTTTAAGGTTAATACTGTTATGTGTGAATTTAATCCTCTCATTATGATGGTAGCTGTTTATTTTACCCGTTAATTGATTTAGTTTCTTCATAATGTCTATGGTCTTTACAATTTCTCGTGTCTTTGCAGTGGGTGGTACCAGTTGTCCATTTCAACGTTTAGTGCTTCCTTCAGCAGCTCTTGTAAGGCAAGCCTGGTGGTGACAAAATTTCTCAGCATTTTCTTGTCTATAAAGGATTTTTTTTCTTCTTCATTTATGAAGCTTAGTTTGGCTGCATATGAAATTCTGGGTTGAAAGTTCTTTTCTTTAAGAATGTTGAATATTATCCCCCGCTATTTTCTGGTTTGTAGGGTTTCTGCTGAGAGATCCACTGTCAGTATGATGGGCTTCCCTTTGTGGGTAACCTGTCCTTTCTCTCTGGTTGCTCTTTACATTTTATCCTTCGTTTCAACCTTGGCGAATCTGACAATTATGTGTCTTGGAGTTACTCTTCTCGAGGAGTATCTTTGTGGTGTTCTCTGTATTTCCTGTATTTGGATGTTGGCCTGCCTTGCTAGATTGGGGAAGTTCTCCTGGATAATATCCTGCAGAGTGTTTTCTAAGTTGGTTCCATTCTCCCAGTCACTTTCAGGTACACCAGTCAAATGTAGATTTGGTCTTTTCACATAGTCCCAGATTTCTTGGAGGCTTTGTTCATTTCTTTTCACTTTTTTTCTCTAATCTTGTCTTTTTGCTTTATTTCATTAATTTGATCTTCAATCACTGATATCCTTTCTTCTGCTTGATTGAATCAGCTATTGAAGCTTGTGTATGTTTCAGGAAGTTCTTGTACTGTAGTTTTCAGCTCCATCCCGTCATTTAAGCTCTTCTGTACACTGGTTATTCTACTTAGCCATTTGTCTAACCTTTTTTCAAAGTTTTTAGCTTCCTTGTGATGGGTTAGAACATGCTCCTTTAGCTCAGAGAGGTTTGTTATTACCGACCTTCTGAAGCCTACTTCTGTCAGCTCATCAAACTCTTTCTCTGTTCAGTTTTGTTCCCTTGCTGTTGAGGAGTTGTGTTCATTTGTAGGAGAAGAAGCATTCTGGGTTTTGAAATTTTCAGTCTTTATGCTCTGGTTTCTGCATATCTTTGTGGTTTTATCTGCCTTTGGTTTTTGATGTTGGTGACCTATGGATGGGGTTTTGGTGTGGATGTCCTTTTTGTTGATGTTGATGCTATTCTTTCTGATTGTTAGGTTTCCTTCTAGCAGACAGTCCCTCAACTGCAGGTCTGTTGGAGTTTGCTGGAGGTCCACTCCAGACCCTATCTGCCTGGGTGTCACCAACTTAGGCTGCAGAACAGCAAATATTGCTGCATGATCCTACCTTTGGAAGTCCCAGAGGGGCACCCACCTGTATGAGGTCTCTGTTGGCCCCTACTGGGAGGTATCTCCCATTCAGGCTACACGGGGGTTAGGGACCCACTTGAGGAGGCAGTCTGTCCATTGTCAGAGCTCGAATACTGTGCTGTCTTCAGAGATGTCAGGCGGGGATGTTTAAGTCTGCAGAATCTGTCTGCTGCCTTTTGTTCAGATATCCACTGCCCCCATAGGTGGAATCTAGAGAGGCAGTAGGCCTTGCTGAGCTGTAGTGGGTTCCTCCCAGTTAGAGCTTCCCTGCCACTTTGTTTACACTGTGAGCATAGAACTGCCTACTCAAGCCTCAGCAATGGTGGATGCCCATCTCCCCACCAAGCTCCTGCATCCCAGGTTGATCTGAGACTGCTGCACTACCAGTGAGCATGGCTCCATGGGTGTGGGACCTGCCGAGGCAGGCCCAGGAGCAAATCTCCTGGTCTGCTCATTGCGAAGACTGTGGGAAAAGTGCAGTATTTGGGCAGAAGTGTACTGTTCCTCCAGATACAGTCACTCACAGCTTCCCTTGGCTAGGAATGTGAAATCCCCTGACCTCTTGTGCTTTCTGGGTGAGGTGATGCCCCGCTCTGCTCCGGCTCACCGTCCGTGGGCTGCACCCACTATCCAACTAGTCCCAATGAAATGAACCAGGTACCTCAGTTGGAAATCAGAAATCACCTGTCATCTGTGCTGATCTAGCTGGGAACTGTAGACTGGAGCTGTTCCTACTTGGCCATCTTGGAAGTGACCCCCCTGGTGCCTTATTTAGTTCATTTGGTGAGGTCATGTTTTCCTGGATGGTACTGATGCTTCTAGATGTTTGTTATTGTCTGGACATTGAAAAGTTAGGTATTTATTGTAGTCTTTTCAGTCTGGGCTTGTTCGTGCTTTTCCTTCTTGAGGAGTCTTTCCAGATATTTGAAGGAACTTGGACCCCAAGACCAATAATACTGTGGTTTTTGCAGACTCATAGAAGCTCTGCCTTGGTGGTCTTAGATAAGATCTGGAAGAATTATTTGGATTAGTAGGCAGAGACTCTTGTTCTTCTCCCTTACTTTCTCCAAAAGAAACATACTCTCTCTCTCTCTGATGAGTCGCCTGGGACTGAGGGTGTGGTGATGCAAGTACTCCTGTGGCCACCACCACTGGGGCTGCTCTGGGTGAGACCTAAAGCCACTACTGCACTGGGTCTCACTCAAGGCCTGCTCTAACCACTACCTGGCTATCACCTATGTTCACTCAAGGCCCTAGGGTTCAACCATCAGAAGGTGGTGAAGCAGCCAGGTTTGTGTCCTTCCCTTCAGGGTGGTGAGTTCCCCCAGGTCCCAGGTGGGCCCCCAGATGTGATCTGACAGTCAAGAACTAGAGTCAAAAACCTTAGTAATTTGCTGGATGTTCTATTCTACTGTGGCTAAGCTGGCACTTCAACCACAATAGAAAGTCTTTCCTGCTCTTCTCCTTTTTCCACAGGCAGAGGAACTTCTTCCTGTAGTCACCACCACCAGCAGCCCATGAGAGGTTCTGCCAGATCACTTATGATGTTCACGTAAAGCCCAAGGTCTCTTCAGTCATGTTGTGGTATATGCTGCCAGACCTGAGACTCACCCTTCGGGGCACTGGACTTCCCTATGGCCTAAGGCCAGTTCATAAATGTCCAAGAGCCTAGGCCTGGACTCAGGGACCCCAAGAACCTACTTGTTGTTCTACCCTGCTGTGGCCAAACTGCTACCTAAGGTGCAAGACAAAGTCTCCTTCACTTTTCTCTCTGTTTTTCTCAAACAGAAGGAGTCTTTCACTGTACCCACCACAGCTGGGAATGTGGTGGGTCACACCTTTAAGTCAGCACATCTCAGGGCCCAAGACCCACAAACTCGCTGGTTATTGCTGCTGGTTATTCAGGGCTGAAGGGCTTCTTAACCAGTGATGAATGCTAACAAAACTAGGTCCTTCCCTTCAAGGCAGCAGGTTCACTTTTGGCCCGGGCTGTGCCTAGAAATGTTGTCCATGGGCTAGGGTCTGGAATGGGTGCCTTACAACTCTGCTTGTGCCCTATCCTACTGTGGCTGAGCTGATATCCAAGATGCAAGACAAAGTACTTATACTCTTCCCTCTCCTCTCCTTAAACAGAAGGAGGGAGTTACTTTCATTGCTGTGAGCTGTTTAGCCTAGTGTTGAGGGAGGGGTGATACAAGCACTCCCTTAGTCATTGTAGCTTGTATCTCCCTAGGTCATGTGCCATCCGAGTCCCCTGACTCTGAGCCCAGCCCATCACTGAGTTGCCTAGGAATTGCAATCCTTTTTTCCTAGACTGCCTTTCAAGTTTACCTAGGATCCCAAGCACTTTGGTCTGTGTTGGTGAGGCTTGTTGAGAAACTCAAATTCCAACCACTGAGATGTGTGATTCCCCTCTGAGCAGGTCGGCTCCAAATGCTCCCTCTGTGTGTGAGCATTGACTGAGCCCAGCACAGTTTTGCTCTCCACTATGAGAGGCAGCACTGGGTTCAATGTAAAGTCCCCCAGTTGCCACATTCTTCGTCACCCAGGTGCACAAACTCTGCACTGCATGGCCTCAGCCAGGGGTGTGGGAGGGATGGTGTTAGTGATCCAAGACTGTCTCTCCGACACTCTTTAATGCTTCTTTCCACAATATGAAATTAAAACCAGGTATTGTGATTGCTCACCTGAGTTTTTGTTCTTGTGATGGTGTTTTGCTGTGTGCAGATAGGTGTTAAAATTTAGTGTTCCTGTGAGAGGGATGAACAATGTAGGCTTCTATTCAACTATCTTGCTTCACCCTCCTTCCTTCTTTCTTAAGGCTGAATAACATTTCAATTCCATGAATGTATCACATTTTCTTTTTTTAAAAAATTTTTATTTCCATAGGTTTTTGGAGAACGGGTGGTATTTGGTTACAAGAGTAAGTTCTCTAGTGGTGATTTGTGAGATTTTGGTGCACCCATCACCCGAGGGTTATACACTGAACCCAATTTTTAGTCTTTATTCCTCACCCCCTTCCCACCCTTTCCCCCCTGAGTCCCCAGAGTCAATTGTATCATTCTTATGCCTTTGCATTTTCATAGCTTAGCTCCCACTTATGAGTGAGATCATATGATGTTTGGTTTTCTGTTCCTGAGTTACCTCACTTAGAATAATAGTCTCCAATCCCATCCAAGTTGCTGTGAATGTCATTAATTCATCCCTTTTTATGGCTGAGTAGTATTCCATTGTGTATATATATACCACAGTTTCTTTATCTACTTTTTGATTGATGAGCATTTGGGCTGGTTCCACATTTTTGCAATTGTGTATTTGCTGCTATAAACATGCATGTGTATGTATCTTTTTCATATAATGATTTCTTTTCCTCTGGTAAAACCCTATAGTGGGATTGCTAGATAAAATGGTAGTTCTACTTTTAGTTCTTTAAGGAATCTCCACACTGTTTTCCATAGTGGTTGGACTAGTTTACATTCCCAGCAGCAGTGTAGAAGTGTTCCCCTTTCACTGCATCCATGCCAACATCTATTATCATTTTTATTTTTTTATTATGGCCATTCTTACAGGAGTAAGGTGGTATCACATTGTGGTTTTGATTTGCATTTCTCTGATCATTAGTGATGTTGAGCATTTTTCCATATGTTTGTTGGTCATTTGTATATCTTCTTTTGCGAATTTTCTATTCATGTTCTTAGCCCAGTTTTTGATAGGATTGTCTTTTTTGTTTGTTTTGCTAATTTGTTTGAGTTTGTTGTAGATTCTGGATATTAGTCCTTTGTCAGATGTATAGATTGTGAAGATTTTCTCCCATTCTATGGGTTGTCTGTTTACTCTGCTGACTGTTCATTTTGTGGTTCAAAGGCTCATTAGTTTAATTAAGCCCCACCTATTTATCTTTCTTTTTGTTGCATTTGCTTTTGGGTTCTTGGTCATGAACTCCTTGCTTAAGCCAATGTTCAGAAGGGTTTTTTTGATGTTATCTTCCAGAATTTTTATAGTTTCAGGCCTTAGATTTATGTCCTTGATCCATCTTGAGTTGATTTTTGTATAAGGTGAGAGATGAGAATCCAGTTTTATTCCCCATCCATGTGGCTTGCCAATTATCCCAGCACCAGTTGTTGAATAGGGTGTCCTTTCCCCACTTTATGTTTTTGTTTGCTTTGTCAAAGATCAGTTGGCTATAAGTATTTGAGTTTATTTCTGGGTTCTCTATTCTGTTCCACTGGTCTATGTGCCTATTTTTACAGCAGTGCCATGCTTTTTTGGTGACTATGGCCTTATAGTATAGTTTCAAATCAGGTAATGTGATGCCCTCCAGATTTGTTCTTTTTGCTTAGTCTTGCTTTGGCTATGTGGGCTTTTTCTTAGTTCCTTATGATTTTTAGGATTGTTTTTTCTAGTTCTATGAAGAATGATGGTGGTATTTTGACAGGAATTTCACTGAATTTGTAGATTACTTTTAGCAGTGTGGTCATTTTCACAATATCAATCCTACCCATCCACGAGCATGAGCTGCATTTCCATTTGTTTGTGTCATCTGTGATTTCCTTCAGCAGTGTTTTGTAGTTTTCCTTGTAGAGGTCTTTCATGTCCTTGATTAGGTAAATTCCTAAGTATTTTATTTTTTTGCAGCTATTGTAAAAGGGGTTGAGTTCTTGATTTGATTCTCAGCTTGGTCGCTGTTGGTGTATAGCAGGCTTCTGATTTGTGTACATAGATTTTATATCCTGAAACTTTGCTGAATTCATTTATCAGTTCTAGGAGCTTTTTGGAGGAGTCTTTAGGGTTTTCTAGGTATACAATCATATCATCAGCAAACAGCAACAGTTTGACTTCCTCTTTACCGATTTGGATGCCCTTTATTTGTTTCTCTTGTCTGATTGCTCTGGCTAGGATTTCCAGTACCATGTTGAATAGAAGTGGTGAGACTGGACATTCTTACCTTCTTCCAGTTCACAGAGGGAATGCTTTCAACTTTTCCCTGTTCGGTATTAAATTGACTGTGGGTTTGAGGTGTGTCCCTTGTATGCTGATATTGCTGAGGGTTTTAATCATGAAGGATGCTGGATTTTATTAAATGCTTTTCCTGCATCTATTGAGGTGATCATGTGATTTTTGTTTTTAATTCTGTTCATGTGGTGTATCACATTTACTGACTGGCATATGTTAAACCATCCCTGCATCATTGGTATGAAACCCACTTGATCATGGTGGATTATCTTTTTGATATGCTGTTGGATTCAGTTAGCTAGTATTTTGTTAAGAAATTTTGCATCTATGTTCATTGGGGATATTGATCTGTGTTTTCTTTTTGTGTTATGTCCTTTCCTGGTTTTGGTGTTACTGTGATACTGGCTTCATAGAATGATTTAGGGAGGATTCCCTCTTTCTCTATCTTGTGGAATAATGTCAATAGGATTGGTACCAATTCTTCTTTGAATGTCTGATAGAATTCAGTTGTGAAACCATCTGGTCCTGGATTTTTTTTTTTTTTTTTTTGGTATTTTTAAAATTACCATTTCAATCCTACTGCTTATTGGTCTGCTCAGGGTTTCTAATTCTTCCTGATTTTAGCTAGGAGGGTTGTATCTTTCCATGAATTCATCCATCTCCTCTAGGTTGTCTAGTTCATTCAAGTAAAATGTTCATAGTAGCCTTGAATGATCTTTTGTATTTCTTTGGTGTCGGTTGTAACATCTCCCATTTTGTTTCTAATTGAGCTTATTTGGACCTTCTCTTTACTCGGTTAATCTTGCTAATGTTCTATCAATTTTATTTATCTTCTCAAAGAACCGACTTTCTGTTTCATTTATCTTTTGTATTGTTTTCTTTCAATTTCATTTAGTTCTGCCCTGATTTTGGTTATTTCCTTTCTTCTGCTGGACTTGGGTTTGGTTTGTTCTTATTTCTCTAGTTCCTTGAGGTGTGGCCTTAGATTGTCTATTTGTGCTATTTCAGAATTTTTGATGGAGGCATTTAAGGCTATGAACTTTCCTCTTAGCACTGCTTTTGCTGTATTCAGGAGGTTTTGATAGGTTGTATTACTATTATTGTTCAGTTTAAATAATTTTTAATTTCTATCTTGATTTCATTATTGATCCAATGATCATTCAGGGTCAGGTTAATTTCCATGTATTTGCATGGTTTTGAAGGTTCCTTTTGGAGTTGGTTTCCAATTTTATTCCACTGTGGTCTGAGAGAGTACTTGATATAATTTCAATTTTCTTGGATTTTTTGAGACTTGTTTTTTGGCCTATCATGATCTATCTTGGAGAAAGTTCAATGTGCTGATGAATAGAATATATATTCTGTGGTTGTGGGGTAGAATGTTCTGTAAATATCTGTTAAGTCCATTTGTTCCAGGGTGTAGTTTAAATCCATTGTTTCTTTGTTGACTTTCTGTCTTGATGACCTGTCTAGTGCTATCAGTGGACTATTGAAGTATTGAAGTACCTCACTATTATTGTGTTGCCATTTATCTCATTTCTTAGGTCTAGTAGTAATTGTTTTATAAATTTGGGAGCTCCAGTGTTAGGTGCATATATATTTAGAATTATATATATAT